>NC_056750.1:565457842-565520342 GCF_019279795.1 Protopterus annectens | reverse complement strand
AATCTACAAGAAAAGAGTAAGGAATTGCAAGACATCAAGCATCTTCTTGTGTCTCCTATTCCTAAATATTACAGAACTTACCTTGCAAAAACTACCTTTGTCTGAAGAAACCCCTCCTCTGCTTGGACCTTGCTCTTCCAGACACAGAAAGGGTGCCAGAAGACAAACCTCTTCCAGGCCGGCTGTCTCACAGCCCTCCACTAGACAGCCCTTTCAAGACAGAGGAGGACCCAACAATGAGTGACTGCCTAGCCCACCTTCCTGCCCTCCTCTCCCACTGCCTCCCCTTTTGTAAAACCATCACTGCAGACAAATGGGTCCTGGCGGTAGTTCAAAAAGGAAACTTCCTTTCTTGGAGAGAAAGCCCCCCCCCCCCCTTTAGGGGCATACCCCCCCAAATAAATCAGAGACACTTGTTCCCTCATATTTTACAAGACCTTCTGAACCTGGGAACAATGGAACCTGTCCCACCAGGGCAGGAAGGAAAAGGCTTCTACTCAAGACTGTTTCTGGTCCCTAAAAAAGATGGACCATGGAGGCCCATTCTAGACCTTTCCTTTCTAAACCTTATACCAGACCTTTCCTTTCTAAACCTTATACCAGCCCAGGCCTTCATGGCCACACTCGACCTGAAAGAAGCCTATCTGCACATCTCCGTATAACCTGGACCTCCTCTCACTTTCAGTTTTACAGCATTGCCCTTTGGTTTGTCCACTGCTCCCAGAGTGTTCACAAAATGCCTGGTACCTACCATAGCTTATTGCAGAACACAAGGGATTCTGTTTTACCCCTACCTGGATGACCTCTTGACCCTAGCAGACTGCAAGGAAACCCTGCAAATCCATTTACAGTTCATCATTTGCCTGCTTCAAAGACTGGGGTTCACCCTCAACTTCTCAAAATCTTCCTTCACCCCGGAACAAGACAAAACATTTCTGGGTTGCAGGATCAGGACAGACATAATGAAAGCCTTTCTTCCCCAGGCCAAAGTCAGTTCCTTGTCCTCCCACTTCAAAACCCTTATGCAGATCCAACAGATAACTAACTGCAAGGCAGTTCTTACGAATCTTGGGTCTAATGGCAACCACCATTCCCATGCTACCACTAGCCAGAATGAACATGCAAAAGCTGCAGTGATATCTAACAAATGTATGGTTACAACACCAACATCCTTTAGAGCAAGAAATTATCCTCTTGCCTTGCCTACAAGCAAAACTAAAATGGTGGATTCAGCAACTTCAACTGAATCTGGGCCTTCCACTGCAGTTACCCACCCCAAACCAGTTCATGCATACAGATACGTCAGACGTAGGATGGGGAGCTACAATGTCAAACTACAGGGTACAAGCAAAGTGGCACCCTTCCATAAAGAACAAACATATCAACGTGAGGGAAATGACAGCATTCCTTTTGGCATTGAAAAAATACCACCAAGACCACCAATCCAAGAAGTAAGCGAATTTAATGAAACACTTAGTGCCTCGGCTTACACAAACTTCCAAGAGTAAAAACACTACAAAATACTGTTTGCTTATATACAGCATATTACACAAAACAATTAATCAGTTAAGCATACAATTCAAATCACATACTTCCAGTGGTATTCTTTTAGTTCCTGAGGCTCCAAAGTACCATACTTTAAAATCAGCAGGGTTTCTTTTTTTTAAGAGTTTGTTTTTTAAAGACACGCATTCACCTATGCCAACTTGAAATTTTTCCAAGACACAAGCCCTAAGAGAATCAGGGTTAGAGTTGTGTGCTATCAAAACATGACTCCCAAGAGGACTCTATATTTTTTTTATTTTTTATGTCCCTAATACATTCCTGCAACCGGACCCTAAAACTCCTGTAAGTTTCCCCTATGTAAAACTTCTTGCATTCACATCTCAGCACATACACCAACCCCTCCGTGTTACAACTGTATTCATGCCTAGCTGTAAACTTGATTCCATTAATATAGGGAAAAGAGCTTGCTACATATTGACAGATGGAACGGCCATCACATGGAACAGTGCCTTTATTTATGCTTAAGCCCATGTATGCCAATTTAGTCATGGCTAAACTTGAAGATGAGTTTGTTTATAGACGTGATTTTTTTTTTTTAGATCAAAAGTTATTTTAGATTTATTGATGATAGAGAGGCCGTTGGTTTGTTAATGACTTACAAGCTAATACTATGGGCTTAAGCTTTGATGGTATACAGCTTGGCCCACAAGTGAATTTTTTTTTATATAAGCCTAGGTGGATTTACCACTAGTCTCCATAGGAAATTTGAACATAGAAGTATATTTTTATGTGGGAATAGTTGTCACCCCAAACATTTGGTCAAGGTACTGCCCTACAATAAATTCTTACAACTTCTTAGGCTATATAGCCTTGATATGTGCTTTGATTTAGAGAGAGCTGAAGCAGAAAAAATGTTTATTAGAAGAGCCTATGATGTCCAGCTGGTCAGGGAAGCTAAACAAAAAATTATGGACATGAGGTATTCTGTTAACTCTCCGGGAGATTCTTATTATGTCCGTGCTAGTGGAAAATATAATGTTTGTATTGGTGGAAATAAATCTACCAATACAGCTGTGAACAATGGAGAGCAGAAGAAAGTTTTCTTAGTGACAACTTATAATGTATAACTGATGAAATAGTTTAAAAAAATCACGCAGTTTGTGGCCTATGCTCCTAAGGGATAACATTTTGAACTCTATACTACCTGATTTTGTGAGTATTGCATATAAAAGAGCTAGGAATGTGTCTGACTTTCTGGTACATAACCAATTTTGTTTACCAGATGTTAATGTCAGTCGGAGCTTAAGCATAAATTAAAGGCACTGTTCCATGTGATGGCTGTTCCATCTGTCAATATGTAGTAAGCTCTTTTCCCTGTATTAATGGCATCAAGTTTACAGCTGGGCATAAATACAGTTGCAATATGGACGGGTTAGTGTATGTGTTGAGATGTGGATGTAAGAAATTTTACATAGGGGAAACTTATAGGAGTTTTAGGGTCCGGTTGCAGGAACATATTAGGGACATAAAAAATAAAAAAATTAGAGAGTCCCCTTGGGAGTCATTTTTTGATAGCACACAACTCTAACCCTAATTCTCTAAGCGTTGTGTCTTGGAAAAATTGCAAGTTGGCATAGGTGAATGTGTGTCTTTAAAAAAAACAAACTCTTAAAAAAGAAACCCTGCTGATTTTAATGTATGGTACTCTGGAAGCCTCAGGGACTCAACAAAGAATGTAATTGGAAGTATGTGATTTGAATTATGTGCTTAATTAATTGTTTTGTGTAATATGCTGTATATAAGCAAACAGTATTTTGTAGTATTTTTACTCTTGGAAGGCTGTGTAAGCCGATGCGCTAAGTCTTTCATTAAATTTGCTTACTTCTTGGATTGGTGGTCTTGGTGGTATTTTATCATTTTATTATTGTTTTTTTTTAAGTTGTATTTGCTTCTGGCATTGAAAGCCTTCCTTCCCCTTTTACAGCCAGGTGTTCTAATCATAACAGACAACACCACAGGTATGTGGTAACCTCAACAAGCAGGGAGAGACAAAAGCCTATCTCCTCTGCAGACTAACCGTACTAATCTGGGACCTAGCCTCACAACACAACTTGTCCTACATCCCCTCGCAGGACACCAAACAAGCAGACCTTCTCAGGAGGACATCCTTTCCAAATCACGAATGGATGCTGGACAGGAATGTCTTTCTAGACATTGTCCACCGGTGGGGCACAACTCAAGTAGATTTGCTTGACTCCCCCCAGAACAGACAACTGCAGACCTTCTGCTCAAGGATCCACTTTCCACTAGCATGGAGGATAGACCCATTCAGCATTTCATGGAAGGGGAGGTTTCTAGATACCTTTCCCATTAATTCAAAAAGTCCTCCTGAAAATCAGGAGAGACAAACCAAAAATCTTGCTGGTGACCCTCTACTGGCCAAGGCAGCACTGGTTCTCCCCTACTTCTCAATCTAGCCAAGGGCAATCACCACAAGTTACCCCACAAGGTGGACCTTCTGATGCAACAAAAGGGAACCCTCATTCACCCACACTTGCAGATGTTGGCACTGACACTGTGGGTGATAAACTTTTAATTCCCTTCAGGCACCACTACTCTGAGGACGTGCTTTCAGTCCTGAGGGAGGCCAGAAAACCTACTACAAGGAAATCTTACTTAGCTAAATGGGAGAGATTTTCTAAATGATGTCTGGGCAAGGGCAGGGATCCATGCATCGTAGATCCACCCCTAGTTCTTGCCTGTGTGTGTCAGTGAAAGTCCGCCTTTCAGCTATTCCAGCCTGCCTGCCACTAGACCCTCCCCTACTAGCCAGGCTCGATGTTAAACTATTCTTAAAAGGGGGTCTTGCACATCAGACCACGAAGAAAACCAATCCCGCCACCCTGGGACCTGAACTTCATCCTGGAAAAACTCACACAGTTCCCCATTTGAACCAGCTAGTACTGCTACTCTGCAAATGTGCACATGGAAGACAGTAATGCTAGTGGCTATAACTACAGCCAGGAGGGTGTCAGGGTTGCAGGCCCTAATGGCCTGCCCTCCATTCACTACCTTCCACAAGGACAGGGTAACCCTACGGACCAACCCTTCCTTTATGCCTAAAGTGGTCAACTATCTGTCCTTAAACCAATCTATTCATCTACCCACCTTCTTTCCCTCTCCCACCAGTGAAAGTGAGATAATACTCGCACTCCCTGTATGTACACAGACCGCTAAGGTTTTACCTAGACAAAACCAAATCCATAAAAAAATCCAGTCAGCTTTTTGTTTCCTTCCACCCCAGGGGCCTTGGGCAAGGCAGTCTCCAAACAAACCATCGCATGTTGGATTAGGAAAACTATTTGCCTGTGTTATTCATATCATGGCAAAAAACTCCCACAGAGAGTAAAGGCTTACTCTACCAGGGCAGTGGCAGCCTCCAAAGCCTTCCTAAAGGGTCTGGAGACACCATCCATGCTGGAAGCAGCCACATGGTCCACCATTCACACTTTCATTAAACACTACAAGCTAGACAATGTCTCCAGAGCATGTGCAGGTTTTGCCAGAGCAATTCTGCAGGGCTTTGTGGAATCAGCTACTTCTACTCCCTCCCTTCCTTCCCTCTAAGCTGTGGTACTCTCCCACACCAAGAATACTGCAACATAGGAATAGAAGGACATAGACTAGTTGTGTAAAATCTTACCATAGTCATAGATGTCCTTCTCTTTCATGTTGCGGTATTCCTTCCCACCTACCTTACCCCTTTCTCTATCCACACTCTCTCATTATTGACCTGTTTTAGGTCTCCGGATGGTTATACCCTACCCTCTGACCAATTTAACTACCAAATAGCTCTTTGATTCTATGGTTAACATCATTTGCTGCGCTATTTCTACCTGTGATCCTATGGTTAACATCACTTGGTACGCTATTTCTACCTGTCCTGCTGGGCTTTCAAGTTCTGAGGTCTGTGCGTGCAGACGTCACATTTAAGGCCCCTGGTTTATGGCTCTACGTGTGACGTTCCACGCAACTATGGCAGCCACGTTGAAGCTTTTGTATAGGAGCCAACGTACGGGTCGCCTGAGACAGGAAATCCCCCACACCAAAAATACTGCAACATGGAAGAGAAGGACATCTGTGGTTATGGTAAGATTTTACACAACTGTTCTTTGCAGTGGTACAGAGTTTGAGCCTTTCAGCTCTCATTTCCCTTCTGTGTGACCTTGAGTGCGTCACTTAATCAGAGTGTGCTTAAGGGCAACTGGGAATTTGGGCAAGGCTCCTCAGTGGTTCCCTTTACTGCAAGTCTAGTCACCGCCTGTGAGCCTGCTGTAAGCCAAGAAGTAATAGCTTAGCGGTAGAGTTGCTGGCCTAAGAGTAGGCAGGCAGGGTTCGAGCCCCCACAACAACCTTTGACTCTTTGTACCAAAGGCAAGCGTCCAGTCTGGTGGACCCCAGCCATAAACAAACTCTACAACAAAAGGAGGAAGCTACTACAAGATAGAGCAAAATCCTTAAAAGGTAAGACACCCTTGATCACTATAAGTAAAAAACTAAGAGCTCTCATAAAATCATCCAAAGCAAATTTCGAGAGAAAAATAGCTAAAGACTCAAAAGACAATCATAAGGCCTTCTTTAGCTATGTTAGAAACCTCCCAGATATGCTCACAACTAGTTCAAAATGATGTGAAGATTACTGATCCTACAGACATTGCCAACATACTGGCTGACAGGTTCAGTGCAAACTTCTCCCCCCCAAAAGGAGAGATATCTATACCAAACCATTGCAGCCCCCCAAACATCTCCAGCGCACAAGTGAGAACTGCTCTCTCCAAAGCAAAAAACACAGCATCCATGGGACCTGATGGTGTCCCCGGCTGTGTGCTCCACAAACTCAATGAGGAATTAAACCCACAGCTAGGACAGCTGTTTAATCAAAGTCTTACCTCTGGATACGCACCAGGAGTGGCGCACTGCAACTGTGGTCCCACTTCACAAAGGCGGTGCCTCCACCGACCCTGGAAATTACCGGCACATTAGCTTGACAAGCCTTATCTGCAAAGCCATGGAGAGGATCATAATGGACCTCATAAATAAAGACATAGGGAATTTGCAGACTTTGGATCCAACCCAGTTTGGCTTTGTCAAAGGCAAGATCATGCCTTTTAAACTTGGTTGACTTTTTCGAAACAGTCACCAAAGCCATTGATGAGGGAAAGGCAGTCCATACAGCCTACCTCGATCTGGCTAAGGCCTTCGATACAATACCCCACTCGGGTATCATTGAAAAACTCATCAGCTTAAATGTTAACCCATACATCACAAGATGGGTTGCAAACTGGCTGAGTGACAGAACCCACAGGGTCAGAGTTGCTGGCGCCATGTCAGACTCAAAGCCTGTCACAAGTGGTGTCCCACAGGGCTCAGTCCTGGGCCCACTCTTGTTTGGCATCTACTTTTCCGAAGTACAAGCAAACACAGGAGGGTTATGGCTGACAAAGTTTGCAGATGACTGCAAACTGGGCGCCATAGTAGAAAACACATCTGACACAGATATCCGTCAGAAGGGTCTCACAGAAACGGATAACTGGTGCCAGAGCCACGGCCTAAAGTTAAATGCCAAAAAATGCATAGTTATACCCTTCGGGAAAAGCAAGGTTACCCCTAGCTACCAAATAGGTGGCAATCCACTGTGCACAGAAGAAGTTATCAGGGACCTGGGGACCCAGGTTGATAGTAGTCTGTCATTCGACACCCATGTAGCTAAAGTAGTTAGGAAGACCTTCTACATTGCCCACCTTATCATGAAGGGATTCTCATCTAGATCAAGGGAGGTCATAGTCTCCCTTTACTCATCACTCATCAGACCAATGATCGAGTACAATGCCCCATTCGGAATGTATCTGACCCGACACTTGCAGCAGCTGGAGAGGCCACAAAAGTTCCTCACCAAAAGGATAAAGGGTCTCAAAATCTGTCCTATGCTGCCCGACTGAAAGAACTCCAGCTCTATTCAGTCGGTTACGCTTGCTCAGAGGTGACCTTTGCCTAACATACAAGGCCATGTCAAACCGAGATTTGATGAATATGCTTCACCTCAAAAATCTAGATCCATCAGAGCCACAAGGCGGGAGACTTAAACCTCGACACGGCTATTAATAGGACATGCTGGAGGGATAGATTCATCACCCAAAGACTCCCTATGCTGTGGAACAAAATCCCGGTACATGTGAGGCAGAGCACCTCGCTGGCCTTGTTCAAGAGAAATCTTGACCAATGGATGGGAGATCGCAGATATACCCCAGGGATTACCTCAGTGTCACTGCTCGACAGAGGCACAGCAAAATAATGGGTATAGTTCCCCATACCAAAGGGGTGGCGTAAGCCACAAAACGATGGGCTAGGCTTGTAAATGCCCTCGGGCAGATAGCCTAGTATGAACCTATGAACCTATACTGTCCAAGGTAACACTAAGAGCTCTAAGTCTGGCATCTGGAGCAGACGTCTAAAGTTCTGATCTGTTAATGAGCTGCTTCATATGCCAAGGTCACAAGATTTGAATCTTTCCACCTTTATTTATCTACTGTGTGACCTTGTAAGTCACTTAAACAGAACTTTGTAGAATTTGAGCTAGGCTCCTTATTCTCCTGGACTGCATGCCTAGTAACTGCTTATGAATATGCATTGTCTGCATTGCTGGTACTTTTCCATGCCTGTTAAATTTTTTTCTAAGGTTTTGTAGGCTAAGCATTTCACACCTATTTCAGTGAATCTGCAGTATCATAATGTTGCTAGATCTTAGAATATACCTTACATTTCATATAGTCATGCATCATTAACTTCATGTTTTGTGTTAGCTTTAGTTGTTCCTTTATTTATTTTTCTATTGCATGTATTCAGTGCCTAGTAAGTTGAACTACTATCTTGGTTCTTTCTGCCTTCAGTGTGGCATTTTCCCGTTTTCCTTGTGCCAATTTCTGGTTTATTTGATTTTTTTCTAGACGGGTATTGGTTTTGTATTTTATTTAACCTTTGGTCAGTGTTTTTATGTTTTTTGATTGTTTTTTTTTTTTTTTTTCAGAAATTCAGTCCAATCTGCAATGCTTAGGAAAATAGCATATTTTAGAGAACTGGAAAACCCTGCTTTAATTAATTACTTTCTTACTTGACCGATATATATATATATATATATATATATATATATATATATCTATATATATATATATATCCCTATTGTCTAACAAGCTGTGTTAGTCTTGTGCAAGTTTATTACACGGATGCTTTTCATTGTTTCAAATTTTTAAAACAAATAATTTATTGAATACCACCTCAGGTCTCCCCTGAAAAGAGGCCACAGTCCTAATAAGACTAAACCTGGTGAACAAAACAAATGAGTAAACATTTCATGTAACATGTGCTTGTCACTTAAGTACCGCCTAGATGTGAATATTTCACGATCTGTCACAGTCTTGTTCATCTTCCTCTACTGTAAGAACTGAAGTACCAGTTCAGTCACATCAGCACCAGTAAAACTTTCCCAGGCTTCAGTTCCTTTTTCTTACCCATAATCCACTGTGTCCCACCACCTTACTCCAGATCTTGTTTCCTGCTCATCACATACAGACAAGGTTACATATGGCCCAAGGGCTGCTTATTATCACGCACTTGTTGACAGTTCCATTTCTACTATTTTCATAGGATGTTTGAATCAATTTGATGACTGTTCTTTGTGACTCTCCCAGGGCAGTTCTTCTGCTGTATTGGTGATGTATTTTTTTCAGTTTTTCTTTTTCTTCCTTGCTCCTCTAACTCTATTTGCTTCAAACATTTGTATTTTCATTATTGGCGGTAGTGCTGGTTTACTGGTAGCATTCACTATTGCCTTTCTTCTGTGTGAACTGCTTTCAGCTTTTGTTCTTTCAATATGAAAAAAGCAGGTTTTTCAAATGTGTTTCATGTGGACACAAGCAGTGCCCCAAGATAAACATAAATGGAAATTGTGTTTAGATCTTTATCATCTTAAGGAAGACTGTTTGATTTGTGAGAATTTTCATAAGCGGACCCTTACAGGCAGATGTAACTAGTTCATTCTGAAAAGTCTCCACCTAGCGGTTGTTCCCAGGGTCAAGCCACATCTTCAAGGTCAAAAAGCCTTGTGGAGGTCCCTAAAGATATTTCTGAAAAATCCTAATTTAAAAAGGAGTCTTTAGGATTTAGAGTTCTACTTTCCTTCTCCAACCAAACATCCTAGGAGTAGAGGACAGATACTTTTTTTGATTGTATTCTGGCAGAATAGGCAGTAGTGATATATATTTGATGTCTGTTCTACTCTTGGTCCAAGATTAGGTTTTGTGTGTAGTGATAGTGTCTCTTCTCTTCATGGTAGACCTTACCCAGGTATTCCATTCTGGGTCTCCCTTCTGCCATGTCTTTTTCTTCCAACAGGTCTGTTTACAGTATTGACAATGAAAATTCTCTGTGAGCACACTTCTGGACCCTCATTGGGCTATGTTCTCGTGCTGATTAGTCTGAGGCTGCCCAGCTCCCTGCAGGCTCCTTACAGTGACCTGGAAGGTGTTTTAGATCATTACTGTCATCAGTATCAGTGTTGCTTGAATCAGTACCTGTAGCACCAGTCTGCAGTGGGCCCATCATCGATACTGGCTGAAAACTTCCCAAGGGGCATGCCTCATGCCCAAATAGATTTGAGCCTTCTCCTATTTTCCTTTTATGTGGGACTAGGCAGAGAAAATGCCATCTAGCCTTATCTGTTTGCCTCCTTGTCTGTCCTGATACACTGCAAATTAAGCATTAGGCTGACAAGCTCCATGCAGCCTCCTATTCTGACCAGAATAATTCTTGACAAAACGGTGCCGCCATCAGCGCTGATGTTAATGGAGTTAATGCCTTTGCTGCTGATCACCACTGGAACCAAAGAGCACAGTGCAGACAACAGTGCGTGTTCCAGCTGTGTAGGTATAAAGGTCAGAGTTCTCAGCCTTCAAGCTATTGGAGCTGAGAGCCAGCATCAACATTGTTTTGACGATCGTTGGCACTGGGACTCAACATTGGCTGTATATGCCTTTCCAGATGTGGATCAAGGATTCCTGGGTTACAGCAGGTGTTGGCCTCTACCACTGTGCTAGTACTGCGACTAGTGTAGCATAAGTCTTCTCAAGTGCTTGGGTCTCAAGCATTTTGTCCTGTAGGCAGTATAGTTCCTTTATCTGAGCCTGTGAGAGTAACTTGTTGCAGGAGCAGAGAGAGAGAACATCTTGTGCAAGCACCATGGGTAGGAGCTGGTGTCTGTTTTGCGCTTGTCTTTCTCTCAAGACCCCCTACAGAGGAATGCAAGCAAATATGTAAGGATATTCTTGGGCTCCTGTCCACAGCCACTGGAGCTGGACGGACTCATGAGACTGGCTCCTCACTTACTGCCATAATTACCCTATGCCAATGGAGTGTGTCCTGGTAATGCAGAAAAAGGAGTTTGCACATTTGCACACTGTCTGTCTCAGAACAGATCTTGCAAGAGGCCTTTCTATCTCTCCTATCTGGTGCACTATCCCTCCGCCATCAACAAAGTGATGGTGGCTGCTGTTATTGGTAAGAAAGCATGGAAGAGTCTGACATAGTTGCTTCAGTGCCCTAGAAACCTGACTGGATATTTAGGCTCCCCAAGGCTTGGGAGTGTTGGATAAAAGACCCAGTTTTTGACTCCTTGGTAACTGACACCCTTTAAGAGCCCGCCTACTCCTGAGCACACTGCTATCCATCACCTGTGTAAGGAGTCCAGAAGTTTGGATCACCCTGGGAAGAAAGTCTCTACGTTCTCTTCATTCTCGTTAAGCTTTCTTGCTCTCGGACACGCACAAGATTTCTGGATGAGCTGTCTCACTCATTGGAAATACCGACAGATACTGAACTAAGAAATAAACTTGTCTCAGGCTGCCACTGTTAAGACAGTCTTATCAACCAGTTTGCTCTCAGCACTGTGGATGGTGCAACTAAGGCAGCAGGCACCGGAATAATGATACACTGTTACACCTGGTGTAATCTCTCAGATTTCCAGCAGAATTCTAAGGCATCCTCCTCTAACACCTCTTTTAGAAGCACTGATCTTTTTAGGCCAGACGTGAAGTTAAATTAGTGGAAAACATGAGATGGTAAAACCCATACTCCTGTCAATATCAAGTTCACAGCTCAGCATCCTCCTTTATCAGGATGCAAAGGAGCCCACAAAAGAAATAGTTTGGATGTGGCCAACAATACCAGCATTGGTAACCTGAAAATAACCAATGCAGTTGAGTCATGGTAATTTCTTAGGTGAATGTTTGCCCTCTGGTAGGAATTGTAGTTAAAATCGGGTGTTTGTAGACCATACCATGGTGATAGCAGGTCCACTCTGGAAGCAGTCTGTCCCACCTGCCAGCATGGATGACAGTCATATAAAACCGGTGGATCTTGGACATAATATCCAGAGGATGTTCTTCGTGTTTCACTGTTGCAGTCATCACATTTGGGTTATCTGCTTGCAGTAGCCCTCAGTCGGCCTGATTATCAAAGTCTAGGGTCCTGCGTCAGTTGCTGTTTCATCTTCCATGACGTCAGGGGTGTAAAGCATGCAGCCGATGCCATTACATCAGTCTTTCTTGCTGTGCAGTGCCCGAAGCAGAAGCAGTTCGCAAGTGCTGGTCGGCCGACTCCTGAAATTTTTGTTTTCGAGTTTCAGAACCGAAGACTTCAACTAAAGCTGGGTATCCCATTGAGGAAACTTTTTCTTGCGCTAAAATGATGTCAGTAAAAGTCAATAATTGTATTTCTTGTGGAAAGCAAATACCTCATAAAGATTTTCATTCGTACTGTATTCCTTGCCTAGGCCCTGACCACAATGTACCTCACTGTCAGTTTTGTGCCTTATTTAAACAACAAACTGTTAGTCATCGGTATATTTACGCTTCTAAATGGTTCAATTATTCATATATGGCTTCGGTAAGCCACCCGACTACCGACATTCCGAAAAACGCAAAGATAAAGACAGACACAGGCCGCCTAGGTCCAAAGCTGCCGACAATGCTTCTCCTAAGCTACTCGCCAGTTTGCCGGTACTTAGTGAGGCACTTTCGCAGCCCCTGATACCCGCTACTTCAGATTCGCAGGCCTCTACTGAGACCCATTCGGAGTCAGGTATGCCACGAGATGCTTCAGCTGTGGAACCTGCGAATGTCTCTACCTTGGGTGGGTCCGGAGCCACTGTGCAGGAACCGGCTTCTGAGGGTGTATTCAGGCCTACTGACTTGCGTATTAAACCAACGCCATCTTCTTCTTCAAGGCCTAAAACTCGATCCATGCCTAGAAAACTGACGCCCAGACTGCATGGTCAGGACTCTATACCTAAAAAACAAATAAGAATGGCTGAAGACCTTATTACTTTAATCAGGGGAGGCCAGCCTTCCCCCTCTAAGAGACCTAGGACTGAGTTTGCTTATGATACCAGGATTCTGAATTTTCTGTTTCCTCTGATGACCAGGATTTCCCCCTGTCTACCTATGAGGCTTCTGATGCTGAGGACTCTATTCCCTCTGCTTCCCCCCAAGAGGATTTCTCTTTTGGTGAAACCTTGCATACTCTCAGGGAGCATTTTCATTGGGGAAGTCAGGATTTCTCTGATTCTAAAAAGAGGCTTAGGGATTTCTTACTCCTGCCCCAGCACATGTCTTTAGACATACCTCCTGTACTAGACATTGTTGATGCCTTTTCGGAATCTAGCTTTGCCCCTGACTCTTTATCTCCTGCTCCCAGAAAACCTGATAGATATTACAGGGTCCCTGACTCTCACAAGTTCCTTTTTAAAAATCCTACTGTGGATCCTGAGGCCATTTCACAGGGACCCAAGGGCATTAAAGCTACTACTGCCAAAAATCCTACCCCCTCTGATAGGGACTCCAGGGCGCTGGATAGATGGGGTAAGAAGGTATGCAACTTTGCCCATTAGGGCCTTAAACTGCCAGTTTCATATGTTAAAGTATCAGCAGCATATTATTGGATTGCTTAAACAGAAAATAATGTTGATTCCGGATTGTGCTGAAAATAAGGATTTAGAGGATTTACTGCATTCAGCTGAACAAGTTGGAAAACATACTTTGCAGTGTGGTTTTGATTCACTAGAGGCATCTTGCAGGGCTGCTGTAACTAGGTCTGTACTTAGAAGGCATGCTTGGCTTAAGGAGCAATCCTTGCCAGATCATGTTAAAGCTGAATTACTGGATGCTCCCTTAAACCAGGACCGCCTGTTTGGCAACAAGGCAGAAAAAAGATGTTCTTTGTGTTTCACTGTTGCAGTCATTACATTTGAGTAATCTGCTGGCAGGTTGCCCTCAGTCGGCCTGAGTAACAAAGTCTTGGGTCCTGTGTCGGTTGCTGTCTCCTCTTCCATGACGTCAGGTCGTCAGGGGTATAAAACATGCAGCCAATGCCATTTTATTCAGTCTTTCTTGCCGCGCGGTGCCTGAAGCAGAAGCAGTTCGCAAGTGCCGATCGGCCAACTCCTGAAATTTTCGTATTTGAGTTTCAGAACCGAAGTCTTCAAACTAAAACTAAGTACCCCATTGTGGAAACTTTTTCTTGCTCCTTACCGATGTCAGTAAAAGTTAATAATTGCATTACTTGTGGGAAGCAAATACCTCATAAGGATTTTCATTTGTACTGTATTCCTTGCCTAGGCCCTGATCACAGCGTGCCTTGCTGTCAGTTTTGTGCTAAATTTAACCAATGCACTATTAAGCGTTGGTATATTTTTGCTTCTAAATATTTTGTTTCAAGATTTTACTACCCTGAAATGTCATCCGTTAGCAATCCGACTACCGGATTTCACAAAAAACGCAAGGAAAAAGACAGAGACAGACAGTCAAGGTCCAAAACTGACGACGAAGCTTCTCCTAAGCCAGTCGCCGGTACTCAGTGAGGTGCTTTCGCAGCCCTGGATACCCGCTCCTTTTGACTCGCAGGCTTCTACCGAGATCCATTCGGAGTCCGGTATGCTGCAAGATTCGCAAAGTATTAAACCCGCAGATGTCTCTCCCTTGGATGGGTCCGGAGCCGCTGAGCAGGCACCGGCTTCTGAGGGTGTTTTCAGGCCTCAACATTTTTACATTAAACTGACGCCAACAACAAAAACAAGGTAAAAAGCTACTTCTGTGTCTAAAAAAACGATGCATGAGCCACCTGCTCAGGCCCCTATGCCTGAAAAACAGGTTATCAAAATGGCTGAGGATTTAATTAACTTGATCAGGGGTACCCCCCCCCCCACTAAGACTCCTAGGCAAGGCACTGACTATGAATCTTCAGATCAGGTTTCCATTTCTTCTGATTCCTCTTCTGATCAGGAATTTTCTCTTCCACCCTATGAGGATTCTGATGCAGAGAAATCCGTCCCATCTGCATCTCCTCCTTAGGATTACTCTTTTGGAGAGACTTTGCATACTTTAAGGGAACATTTTCATTGGGAGAGTCAGGACTTTCTCTGAATCAAAAAAGAGGCTTAGGGATTTCCTCCTTCTTCCCGAGTATAGGCCTTTGGCAATACCACCTGTTTTAGACATTGTTGATGATGTGTTCTCGGAATCAAGCATGACTCTTGATTCCCTGACTCCGGCTCCTAGTAAGCCAGACAGATTTTACAGGGTTCCTGACTCCCACAAATTTATTTTCAAAAATCCTGCTGCTGATCCTGAAACTGTTTCTCAGGGTCCCAAAGGTGTTAAGTCTTCTACAGCCAGAAATCCTACCCCTTCTGATAGAGATTCCAGGGCGCTGGATAGATGGGGTAAGAAGGTTTATACGTCTGCATCCTTGGCAATCAGGGCTTTAAACTGCCAGTTTCATATGCTTAAATATCAACAGCATGTTATGGGTTTACTGAAACAGAAAATGATGTTGATTTCTGATTGTGTGGAAAATAGAGAGTTACAGGATTTATTGCATTCAGCATAACAGGTTGGAAAGCATACTTTGCAATGTGGTTTTGATTCCTTGGAGGCCTCTTGTAGGGCCGCCGTTACTGGATCTGTGATTAGAAGGCATGCCTGGCTCAAGGAGCAAAATCTGCCTGATCATGTTAAAGCTAAGTTGTTGGATGCCCCTTTGCAGCATGATACTCTGTTTGGTAATAAGGCAGAAGAGGTTTTAAAGAAAATGGAAGACAAAGCTAAATCTATGCAAACTGTTAAAAGATTTCTTGCAAGTGCAGCCACCCAGGTTCAGTAGACACTGACTTACTAAAAATTGGTCCTTTCCTGCGTCCAACAGAGCCACTCAGGGCAAACCCAGGTGCTCAAAAGGCTCCAGGTATCAATCACAGAGTTCTTACAGGTCAAAGCAATGGGGGTGCCTCCACCTCCAAATCTGGAGGAAACAAAGCACAACCCTTCAGTAAGCAGTCTCAATGAGTTTCCTCTACCATCTCCAAGCACTTATCTTTTTGCAGCCCCCTTGGAGGGAAAACTAGCACTTCATGCTCAAAATTGGCAATTAATTACCCAGGACAAGTGGGTATTAAACATAGTATCCCAGGGGTACAGATTTCTTTTTCTTACTTTGCCAATTCCAAACGGATGTCCGGATCTGCCACAAAACCAGTGGGCAGAGGCCCAGAAACAAGTCATGTCCCTCATGGATATGGGGGCTATTCAACCGGTACCAGAAAAGGAAAAAGGACAAGGATTTTATTCAAGACTTTTCTTGGTAGCCAGAAAAGACAATTCATGGCGTCCGTAGGTTCATAGGTTCATACTAGGCTATCTGCCCTAGGGCATTTATAAGCCTAGCCAGAATGTGTTTGGCTTTCGCCACCCATTTTAAATTTATTTTGCTATGCCCTTTTTCGAGGTTAGTATACTGTGCCTCTGTCTAACAGTGACACAGAAGTGATACCCGGGGTAAACCTACGATCTCCCATCCACTCATCAAGATTCCTCATGAGGGACTCTGCCTAACCTGGACTGGGATTTTATTCCAGAGTGAAGGGAGCCTCTGGGTTATGAATCTGTCCCTCCAGCATGTCCTGTTTATTTCAGTGCTGAGGTTCAAGTCTCTCGAGCGCGTAGCTCGATGGGATTTGGATTTTCTGAGGTGCAGCATGTCCAATAATTCCGGGTTGGACATGGCTTTATACGTCAGGCACAGATCGCCTCTGAACAGGCGGTATGCCACTGAGTAGAGCTGGAGTTTCTTTAACCGGGCAGCATATGGCATCTGTTTGAGCCCTTTGATCCTCTTGGTGAGGTACTTTTGGGGTCTTTCCAGTTGCTGCAGGTGTCTGGTAAGGTACATCCCAAAGGGACATTGTACTCAATTATGGGCCTGATGAGGGATGAGTAAAGAGGCACGATGACCTCCCCTGATCTAGATGTGAATCCCTTCATGATTAGGTGGGCTATATAAAATGTTTTCTAAGCACTTTGACCACGTGGTTGTCAAATGAGAGATTGCTATCAACTTGGGTCCCCAGGTCCCTAATTAGTTTGTCTGTACTTAATGGATTACCACCTATGTGGTAATTTGTGGGCACTGTTTTTGCCAAAGGGATGACTATACAATTTTGGCATTTAGCTTGAGGCCATGGCTCTGGCACTAGTTGTCTGCTTCTATGAGGCCCTTTTGGAGGATGCTTGTGTCGGCTGGAGAGTCGATTTTTCTGCCCAGTTTGCAGTCATCTGCGAACTTGGTCAGCCACAGTCCTTCCGTGTTGGCCTGTACCTCCGAGAAATATATACCGAACAAGTGAGGTCCCAGGACTGAGTCTTGTGGGACACCACTTGTAACTGGTTTGGAGTCTGACATGGCTCCAGCAATTCTAACCATGTGGGTTCTGTCCTTGAGCCAGTTTGCAATCCATCTAGTGACATAGGGGTTTATATTTAAGCTGGTGAGCTTATCTATAATGCCCGAGTGGGGTATTGTATCGAAGGCTTTTGCGAGGTCCAGGTAGGCTGTGTGGACCACCTTCCCCTCGTCAATGGCCTTGGTGACTGTTTCAAAGAAATCAACCAGGTTTAAGAGGCAGGATCTGCCCTTAACAAAGCCGAACTGGGTAGGATCCAGTGTTTGTAGGTCCCCAATATCTTTATTTATGAGGTCCATGATGATCCTTTTCATAGCTTTGCAGACCAAGCTAGTCAGGCTTATGGGGCGATAGTTTCCATGATCTGTTGAGGCACCACCTTTATGGAGAGGGACCACTGTTGCTGTACGCCACTCTTTGGGCACATATCCTGTAGTAAGGCTGAGATTGAACAGTAGTTTTATGTTTGGGTTTAGCTCTTCTTGGAGTTCATGTAGGACGCAGCCCGGGACACCATCTGGTTCCATTGATGCTGTGTTTTTTGCTTTGGAGAGGGCGGCTCTTACCTGAGCATCTGAGATGTCAGGGGGGCAGCACTCTGCTGAGATAGATATTTGCCCTTTTGGTGGGGAGTGGGGGGAGAAGTTTGCGCTGAACCTGTCAGCTAGGATGTTGGCAATGTCTGTGGGTTCGGTGTATTTTTTGTCATTTTGGACTAATTCTGAGCATATCTGGGAATTACCACCCAGGTTCCTAACATAACTAAAGAAAGCCTTGTGATTATCCTTAGTGTCCTGTGCAATTTTTCTCTCGAAGCTGGCCTTAGACAATTTTGTGTGTGCCCGTAGTTTTTTGCTAATACTGATCAGTGATGCCTTCCCTTTTTGGGATTTTGCTCTATCATTTAGTAGCTTCCTCCTTCTATTGTATAGTTTGTTTATGGCTGGGGTCCACCAGACAGGACGTCTGCCTTTGGAGGATTGGGTCTTGGTTTTATTTGGGATCGCATGATCCATGCATTCCTGAAGGTGTTCATAGAATGCGTTTATAAAGGATTCTGCGGTCTGGGCCGTATTTTCCACAGGCCCGGGGGCTTTGAAGGATTCCACCTCAGTTTTGTGGAGTGTGAAATTTGCTTTAGAGAAGTTTTTCACTGTGGTTTTCTGGGCAGGGGGTGGGGTCGGGATGTGAATATCCAGTGAGATTAGTTTATGGTCTGATCTTACCAGTGAGGGATGCACTTCTGGTCTGGAGCATAGAGTCCCCATGTTGGTGATGATCAGGTCCAGTATGTTTTCTCCTCTTGTGGGAGTGGTAACAAGTTGTTCCATAGCATTTGAGTTTATAAATTCTAGGAACCTTTGGGCTAGGGTGTTGGAGCTAGAGTAATGCTCCCAGTCTATGTTTGGGTAGTTGAAGTCGCCCAATATAATGGTGTTTGGAGAGACCTTCATATTTTCCAGTGTTCTCAGGAAGGCCGAGTGGGGTTCCTGGGTTTGGGAGGGTGGTCTGTAGCAGGCTATAAACTGGAAGGCAGTTTTACCCACTGTTAGTTGCACATGGATAGTCTCTGATGTTTCGTGCTTTGCCACCAACCTGGAGGTGTGGGTATCTTTGATGAATATCGATACTCCCCCTCCTTTTGTGGAGGTATAACCTGGTAGTGCTGGGGTGCTCTCGGGAGCCCTGAACCAGGTTTCTGTTACTGCACAGATATCTATGTTCTCCATGCTAAGGAGAGTTTTGAGTGCGTGCATCTTGAGGTTTAGACTTCTGGCGTTGAGTAGCATTACTCTTAGTTTCTTATCCCTGTGATACCTATGGAGGTGGGTTTGTCTTTTGAGCCTTGCCTAAAAAAGGCACTATGGGGTTAGCAAGAGCCTTTGCCAATATCCAAAAGCCCAGGGGTGACAGGTGCAAGCCGTCCCTAGCGAAGCATCGTGGCTTGTCGAGCATATCATCCCAAGCTGACAGGCATTGGATCCCCTTTGAATGACACCAGTACTTAAGCCAATTGTTGAAATTGATCATCTTGTCTTCATATTGTGGCATCATTCTTGGTGAGGGTAAGATGCTACTCAAGGTCAGGGTCATACCGGCTTGGGCTACATGCTCAGAGAGCTCCTTTATGTCTCTTTTCATGTAGTCCAGGGAGGTACGTCTCAGGTCATTCACACCAGCATGGACAATGACTGAATCATATTTGTACTTGCCTTGGAATGACCTGAGTGCTTGTGTTATGTGGCGGATCCTAGCGCCCAACAGGCTGCTCACCGTGACCCTCTCCTTGTTCATCCTGGTGAGCGGGACGTCAGTGTGCCTGACGATAGAGTCACCTATTACAAGTGTATCAGGTGTGTTGTTTAGTCTTAAGGGCTGTGACTGTTTGGCACACTGGCTTTGTGAGATGTGTTGCACGTGTTTTGTTTTGGGGCAGCGGCTGCTTGGGTGTCTGCTTTGGAGGTCTCTGCTGCTTCGGCAGATCTTTATTTAGAGCCTCCGAGTATGTTTTTGTGTGATTATGTGTTTGGTTTGCTGTCGTGGTAGGTCTATGTGAGACTGGAATTGTAGTGAGTGTGGTTTCCTTCTCCTCCTGACTGGTTATGCCAGTACTGAGTTGAGAGAGCTTAGCCTCCAGTTTGGCTATATGGTTGCATCTCTCACATGTGTTGGAATTTGTTGGGAGGAGGAGAGGGTTGTCTGTGTACATGAGGCAGTTTAACATTGCCTCAAGATTCCCAGATTCACCAGCTGGACCGGAGAGGAGATTGACAACTGACCTTTGGACATGCTAGAATAATATTGGGAATTCCTTAATAATTGAAAACCAGGGCCACTGGGGAGTGAGGGTGTAGTGCTTTAATTTTTAGTGCTGACTTATATAATTGCTTTAGTGAGCAAGTGCCAGGTAACTTAAGTGCAATGTGTTACAGGTAACTTAAATGCAAAATGACAAACAGTAACTTTCTTTCAAGTGAAACAAGGAAATAAGTACAGTAAGCAATGCAGATATCACTAGTGATCCACAGAAGCGCTGAGAAGCCGCGTATTAGGTGGAATTAGCGTTCCAGGGAAATAACAAGCAAACAAACAACAAGCATATAAACAAAGCTAGATTCAGCAGGCCTGGATCTAGTCTATGCTACAGCAAATAAGGTGTACCAATTTCAGTAAGATACAGTTCAAATATTCAGGCACTATAAACCTTTAACCAGATATTCCCAGCTCAGAAGGGCAGAGTCCAGCCTCTTCTCCCACAAGAGTGCAGACCACAAACCTTCTTAATGTAAAATAACTGGCCTGAAGCCCAAGTGCTTAAACCAGAACTAATACACTTTAAGAATAACAGACACTGGGCTCTCAATCAGCAGTTCCCAACTTAGAAGGATGAAAGCTACCTGTCCTGCCACCACAGTGCATGCCACAAACCTTCCTAATGTAAAACAACTGGTCTGAAGCCCAAGTGCTTAATCCAAAAGACTTAGAATGATAGCTACACTTTAATCAAGTTACTACCAAGCAGTAATAAATACAATTGAATATTTTAGAGAATGCCTGGATTAGTGCTCAAGTTACACAAACAAAGCTAGATTCAGCAGGCCCGAATCCAGTCTATGCCACAGCAAACAAGGCGCACCAACTTCAATAAGAAGCAGTTCAGATATGCATGCACTATAAGCCTTCAACCAGAAATTCCCAGCTCAGAAGGGCAGAGTCCAGCCTCTCCTCCCACAAGAGTGCAGACCACGAACCCTCTTAATGTAAAATAACTGGCCTGAAAGCCCAAGTGCTTAAACCAGAATTAATACACTTTTAGAATAACAGACACTGAGCCCTCAGTCAGCAGTTCCCAACCTAGAAGGGTGTGTAAGCTACCTGTTCTGCCACTACAGTGCAGACCACAAACCCTCTCAGTGCAAAACAACTGGTCCGAAGCCCAAGTGTTTAAACCAAAAGGCTTAGAATGAGTTACACCAAGTAGTAATAAATGCAATTGAGTACTTTTAAGATGATGCAAAAGTAAAAAAAGTAGGTAGAAACACAAGTACAGTAAAAGCAGATGACATTTTTTTTTTTTTCTGAACAAGTGCTGAGATCAAAGAAACAGATTTGAGTGCTGAAACTAGAAAACTGGCTAGTTATAAGAAAAAAAAATTAAGCTAGAAGGCATCCCTCCAACACAGAAGGGCTTGGGGGCTCAGAAGCCTACAAATAGTCTATACCACTTAACAGAAAGGCAGGAAACAAGCTTACATTTTTATTTTATTTTTTTTTTTTCCCAGATGCTCTCTTTGTACACAGTAGGAGTGCCTGAAATCAGAATATGATCTCACTGCACTCAGTTGAGTGAGCAAATGAGATGGGCCCAGAAGGAGTATCCAAACACAAATTTACAAGAGGGGCGGGCAGTTGCAAGGCCACTAAGATTAACACCAAAACAAAAACAAGGAGGGTGGGTGGGACTAACTGAAGAGCAGAGTGAAAACTTCCAGTTCAGTTAATATTCCTTCCACACAGTTAAAATCAATTTAAATACCGGACTTAATGATTTTAAATACATTCCTGGACGTTCCAAAATTTAAAATGCTGACTTTACAATAGCTGCTGTCTATGCTAGGCAAGAATGCTTGGTTAGTAACTCTAGACTTAAAAGGGGCATACCTGCATATCCCAATAAGGGAATCATGCAGAAGATACCTCCGCTTCAAAGCAGGTTTTTTGCATTACCAATTCTCTGCACTGCCCTTTGGCTTATCTACTGGTCCCAGGGTCTTTACAAAGTGCCTGGCACCAGTAATTGCATTATGCAGACAAAGAAACATTCAAATTTATCCTTATCTGGACGATTGTCTTATTCAAGCAGAGGACAAGGACACTCTACTTCAACATCTGCCATTTGTAAAAAGGCTTCTAGCATGCCTAGGGTACACCATAAACGAAAAGAAATCACAACTGGTACCCTCTCAAATAATTACATTCCTGGGTGCAAGCTTGAATACAACTGCCCAGATGGCTTACCTCACACCAGACAAAGGCAATTGACAACATATTTCAAACAAATGGCAACAAAAGCCCAGTTATCTGCAAGACAAATTCTGAAGGCTTTGAGGTTCATGGCATCCTGCATTCTACTAATTCCATATGCGAGACTGCATATGAGGAAACTTCAGTGGTACCTAAAAAGTTTATGGAGCCAACATTATCACAGCCTGGAAACAATGATTCCTCTCATTCCCTGCCTACAACAGGAGTTTCCAGAGACATGTCACCAAAACAAGGGACTGTCATTCACTCTACCCCCTGCCACCCAAACCCAAACTACAGACACATCAGACTATGCTTGGGGGGCCCACCTGGCAGGGAGATGCATTTAGGGCAAATGGAGCCCAAACCAACTGCATCTGCATATCAACCAGAAAGAAATGCTAGCTGTTCAGAATGCCCTGACAGTCTTCAAGGACTTACTTCATCCAGGACAGTTACTGATAAAGACGGACAACACCACAGTTATGTGGTACATAAGCAGGGGGGTACACATTCCTACCCCCTTTGCAGACTAGCCATGGCCTTATGGAACACAGCCTTGACTTACCGGATACGTCTTCAAGCTCAATTCCTGCCAGGAAAGCAAAATACTCTGGCAGACGACCTAAGCAGAAATCTTATGGACCCGCACGAATGGAAACTGGATCCACAAATCTTCAGAATGTTAACACAGAAATGGGGGAGCCCAGACATAGATCTATTTGCCTCTCCCCAAAACTATCAGTTGGACAAATTCTGCACAAGAACTCATCACAAAAAAGCATGGAAAAGTGGATGCTCTATCCTTCAGCTGGAAAAAATTATCAGTCTATGCCTTTTCCCCTCTGCCTCTATTCTTCAAGGTCTTACTAAAAGTCAGACAGGAAAAAACAAAAATGATCCTAATTGCTCAGGACTGGCCTCGCTAGCAATGGTACCCGCTTCTAAGGAATATGTCACACCTTCCTCCATGGTACTTGCCTCAAACACCTCATCTACTGTCTCAGCAGAAATATCAAATTCTGCGCACTCAGCTCCAAACTCTGAATCTTGCAGCATGGCTAATCAACTAATTATTCAAACCACATCTCTCAGTAAATCTGTGATGGATGTAATTTTGGAAGCTAGAAGGCCTAGTACTAGAAAATCTTATACTGATAAATGGAAGTGATTCTGTGCTTGGAACCAAGCACAAGGAATACACACAGCAAAGCCCAATATTCCTCAGATTTTACAATACTTAACTGAGATGTTTTGACAAGGGCCTATCTTTTTCTTCAATAAAAATCCATGCCTCTGCCATCTCGGCTCATTACAACACAGAGCCTCCCCTCTTTTCTCATCCACTGCTTAACCAGTATCTCAGAGGGGCCAAAAACATAAGACCTCCCAGGAGAGCACCAGCTCCTGCATGGGACCTCAATTTTGTGCTGGAAAAATTCACCCTGCCTCCTTTTGAACCAGCAGTGACTGCGGATGTATAATTTCTATCTTGGAAGACAGCTTTTCTTTTGGCAGTCACTTCAGCAAGAAGGGTTTCAGAACTACAGGCTCTCATGGCAGTGGAGCCTTTCATCATATTTTACCCGGACAGGGTGGCCCTCAGGACCAATCCTTCTTTTATGCCTAAGGTGGTATCCAGTGTGGCTCTTAACCAGACCATTCACCTGCCAACATTTTTCCCAAATCCGCAGAACAAGGGGGAGCAGATTCTGCATTCATTGGATGTAAACAGACAACTAAGATTCTACTTAAACAGGACAGAATCTCTAAGAAAGTCTGAGCAACTACTGGTAGCATTTGTTGCAGGATCAGAGGGGAAGGCTATATCAAAGCAGACCATTTCCAAATGGATAAGCCACTGCATTAGTTTCTGCTATTTGCACCATGGTAAACCTGTGCCCAAGGGAATCCGATCCCATTCCACCAGGGCTGCTTCTACTTCAGCAGCTTTTCTCTGAGGGGTCCCAACCAGAGACATTCTAGAAGCTGCTACTTGGAGCTCTGTTCATACGTTCACAAAGCATTATAATTTACCTCTCTTCTCTAAATCCAGGGTAGGCTTTGCCACTGCAGTCCTGCAGGGCCTTATAGCTGCTCCTACTGCTTAGTTCCATCCTTCCATCCATAGCTTTGGGATTCTACCCAAATGTAATGACTGCAACAGTGAAACACTAAGAACATAGTACAGTTGTGTACACTTACCATAAATTTAGATGTTTGAGTGTATTCACTGTTGCAGTCCAGGTTACCCACCCGCCGTCCCCCATTCTATATCTTATCTTTCCTTCACTATACTCAAAAGCCTTTGTGGTGCATTTGCTTTTAGTTGAAGGTAAATTGGGCGCATTTATATTTTTACTATTTATATATATATTTTTTTTTTTGCTCCCCATTTAGGGGGCACCTGATATCCGGGGCAAGAAAAACTGATTAAAATGGCTTCGGCTGCATGTTTTATACCCCTGATGACCTGACGTCATGGAAGAGGAGACGGCAACTGACGCAGGACCCAAGACTTTGTTATTCAGGCCGACTGAGGGCAACCTGCCAGCAGATTACCCAAATGTAATGACTGCAGCAGTGAATACACTCGAACATCTACATTTATGGTAAGTGTACACAACTGTACTTCTGCACTGCCCTTTGGCTTATCTACTGCGCCCAGGGTATTCACAAAGTGCCTAGCTCCAGTCATTGCATTTTGCAGACGAAGAAATATTCAAATATACCCACACCTGGACGATTGTCTAATTCAGGCAAAAAGCCAGGACATACTTTTGAATCATCTGGCCTTTGTACAAAGGGTGCTAACTTGTCTGGGGTACACCATAAACGAAAAGAAATCACACCTGGTACCCTGTCAACAAAATATATTCCTGGGAGCAAGCTTGAATACAACTTCTTAGATGGCTTTTCTCACGCAAGAGAAACAAATTCATTTGACAACCTACTTCAAACAAGTGGCCACAAAAACCCTGCTATCTGCAAGGCAAATATTACAAGCCTTGGGGTTCATGGCCTCCTGCATTCTTCTAATTCCATATGCAAGACTGCATATGATGAAACTACAATGGTATCTAAAAAGCCTATGGTGTTAACTTTCTCAGGATTTAGAAGCAATGATTCCTGTCATACCTTGCCTATGCCTAGAGTTTCTTTGGTGAGCAGAGGCCTGCCACTAAAACAAGGGACTACCATTCACACTACCCCCTGCCATCCAAATCCTAACAGATGCATCAGACTATGCATGGGGGGGGGGGGGGCTCACCTGGCAGGGAAGTGCATTCAGAGCAAATGGAACCCAAGTCAAATGCACCTGCATATCAATCAAAAAGAAATGTTAGCTGTACAGAATGCTCTGACAGCCTTCAATGACCACATTCTTCCAGGATATTAATGGTAAAGATGGACAACACCACTGTTATGTGGTACATAAACAAGCAGGGGGTACGCATTCTTACCCCCTCTGCAGACTAGCCATGGCATTGTGGAACACAGCCCTGAGCTACCAAGTGCATCTACAAGTTCAATTCCTGCCAAGAAAGCCAAATACACTGGCAGACGAAGTAAGCAGAAACCTCATGGACCCACACGAGTGGAAACTGGAACGAAGTATTTTCAACATGTTGACATGCAAATGGAGGAGCCCAGATATAGACCTGTTTGCCTCCCCCCAGGACTATCAATTGGACAAATTTTGCACAAGGACTCCCCACAAACTAGCTTGGAAAGTGGATGCTCTGTCCTTCAGCTGGAAAAAAACTATCAGTTTATGCCTTTCCTCGTCTGCTTCTGCTCTCCAAAGTACTACTAAAGATCAAACAAGACAAACCAATGACGATTTTGATTGCACCAGACTGGCCATGCCAACACTGGTGTACCCCCTCTTGCACAGTGTGCCGCTGTTGGCCCCATGGCACCTGCCTCAGACTCCTTACCCTGTTGTCTCAGCAGGAGAACCAGATTCTGCACCCTCAGCTTCAAACACTGAACCTAGCAGCTTGGCTAATTATCTAATCTCTCCTTTACCATCTTTCAGTAAACCAGTGATGGATAACGTTTTAGAGGCAAGGAGGCCTAGTACTAGAAAATCTTATGATGAAAAAATGGAAAAGATTCTGTGCCTGGAACTAATCTCAAGGGATGAGCACGGCAGTGCCCAGTTTACCTCAGATTTTACAATACTTAACTGAGATGCTTCACAAAAGCCTGTTTTTCTCCTCCCATCAGAATTCACGCCTCAGCCATTTCAGCTCATTATAACACAGAACCTCCCCTCTTCTTGCATCCCCTGCTCAAGCAGTTACTCAGAGGGGCCTTAAATTTACAACCACCCAAGAGAGCTCCTACTCCAGTGTGGGACCTTAACTTTGTATTGGAGAAACTCAATCTTCCCCCTTCCGTGCCAGCTGCTACTGCAGACTTAAAATTCCTTTCTTGGAAAACTGCTTTCCTTTTAGTAATCACTTCAGCAAGAAGGGTATCTGAATTACAGACCCTTATGGCAGTGGAGCCTTTCATCATCTTTCATGCGGGCAGGGTGTCCCTCAGGACCAGTCCCTCCTTCATGCCCAAGGTGGTATCCAATGTAGCCCTTAATCAGTCCATTCATTTGCCAACCTTCTTTCCTAATCCGCAGAACAAAGGGGAACGGATACTGCACTCATTAGATGTGCACAGACAACTTAGATTCTACTTGGACAGGACTAAACTTCAAAGGAAATCTGAACAACTGCTGGTGGCATTTGCTGCAGGGGCAGAGGGGAAGGCTATTTCAAAGCAAACCATTTCCAAATGGATAGGCCATTGCATTCATTTCTGCTACAAGCACCATGGAAAGCCTATCCCACAGGGGATCAGACCGCACTCAGCCAGGGCTGCATCTACCTCTGCAGCCTTTCTCAGAGGCGGCCTTACCAGGGACATCCTAGAAGCTGCTACCTGGAGTTCTGTACATACGTTCACCAAGCATTACCATCTGCCTATTTTCTCTAAATTCAGAGCTGGCTTTGCCACTGCAGTCTTGCAGGGCTTTATAGATGGTCCTAATGCTATCTAAATTCTTCCTCCCATCCTTAGCTTTGGGAATCTACCCAAATGTGATGACTGCAACAGTGAAACACGAAGAACATAGTACAGTTGTGTACACTTACCATAAATGTAGATGTATGTGTATTCACTGTTGCAGTCCTGGTTACCCTCCCTCCAGCCCACTTAATTCTTTTGCCTATACCTCTGCTCTCCTTTACTATGCTCAAAAGCTTTTTGGTGCATTTGCTTTTTTGTTGGAGGTATAACCTTGTATATTTATAGATTTAATTGTTTCCCGTTAGGGGGGGTAACCTGACATCTGGGGCAAGAGAAACTGATGTATTGGCGTTGGCTGCATGTTTTATACCCCTGACGACCTGATGTCACTGAAAAAGGGACAGCAACCGATGCAGGACCCAAGACTTTGTTAATCAGGCCAACTGAGGGCTACTGCAAGCAGATAACCAAAATGTGATGACTGCAACAGTGAATACATTCGAACATCTACATTTATGGGAAGTGTAAACAACTGTACTTTCTTCATTGTACTTTGATCTTGTGGCATGTGAAACCTCTAGGATCTTTTCAAGATGATTTTGAATGGATTGGGATTTATGTGGACTGTGTACAGCAATCACCACCCATCAGAGCACATGTACCCCTTCAGATGCCAGAATATATTCAAAGACCATTCTGTTTTGCAGAACCACAGTATGCATGGATGACATTTTTTTATCTCTGATGTCCGAGTCTGCAAAAGCTTGAACAGCTTTCTTAATTCTCAAATAGCTTTGGCTACCTCGTAACAATGAAAGATACCTACCCCCAAAATGACATCATCCCCAATTCCACATGCAGTAGACCCTTTTTTGCATACTCTAAATTGAGATTGTATGTCCAGGACATATCAACTGTTCCTACTGTGTTTTTTCTGAGTTTTAACTTCTGGCATTTCTGATGTTGACCTTTGTAGCTTGAATAACTTGAGTTATTGCTGAAAACTAACCCTGTATAGAATGACCAGTAACAATCTAGGGATAGCAATTTGTAGGTTGTTATTCCGCAAATGTAGTAACATTCCCTCCATGGAGGGGGAGCCCTTATTGTATCCAAAGAATACAGTCCTCTTAAAAAAAAAAAAAAAAAAAATACTCAAGTCCCGGGTAAAACTGGAATTGTATGGCTTTTGCATCTTTTTGTCATGAAACAGTTCTACTGTTCAGTTCCACTGCCTTGGGTTCTTTGTGGTGTTTTTGATTGGGTTTGTTACACGCCCACCCCTGTGAACTGATTATGCTGACTAAAGAAATCTCTCTGAAAACACATGCTTCCCCTATACAACCTTAATAATGGCAAAAAAATAGCTTTGCTTTTGAATGGTTTGTCAAAAAAAACTTTTTGTAGTTGTCATCTGGGTGCTGTTTTTTTAATTGCCTCCTTAGCTGTTTGGGCATGCATTTCATCAATATCTTCTGTACTTGGCATTTCATTGATGGGCATTCCTGACCTGGGTACTGGTGTCATGGTACACACCCAACATCCACCTGCATTGAATTCGTATGCATACATTTGTTGGACTTTTATTGAGTATTATGTTGAGGTGACCAGTGTGTCGAACCTGAGATATATTTTATGTTGACTAAAAATTCCATTAAGAGATATGGGAAACTGATAAAAAGCAGCAGCTTGATTAATTGATTTCTCTTGAGTTCACCCAGATATGAGTACTGATTAATTTTTCTCTGTCATCAGGGGGTTTGAGAGAGGTTGCCACCTCTGTTGTCTCAGAAGTCTTTTAGTATCAATAGTACTCATTGATTTCTTAAAGGCGAAGTGATGAAATCAGGAAGTCTAGAAACTGGAAGCCATACACAACAAACACGCTACGGCAACTGTTGGGATCCTAATGGGACAAGACAGCCCACAATGAAATCGATTACTGGTGGGAAATAGCTCTCAAGGGGTGGCTAGAAATCCATAAATAAATATCCCCCCCACACACACACACACACACTGGACTGGCTTGCCAGTTTTTAGATATCTTTTATTTATTGACAACAAGACTATAACGTAATTATTACAGTTTACTTAATAACACTCTCTGATTATACTTTGCCAATAATAATTAAAACAGAGTTCAGTCAGTTACAGTTCCAAATCAGCTGGATGCAGGTCCTTGTAGGATGTCCACATCATTTGGGGACTTGACTATGGCTCCTAGTTTGCAGTCATCTGCGAACTTTGCTAGCCAGAGGCCTTCTGTGTTAGCCTGTGCTTAAGAGAAATAGATACCAAACAGGAGAGGTCCCAGGACTGAACCCTGTGGTACTCCACTTGTCACTGGTTTGAAGTCAGATTTGGAGTCTGCAACTTTTACAGTGTGGGTTCTGTCAGTGAGCCAGTTGGCAACCCATCTTGTGACGTAGGGATTTATACCTAGTTTATTGAGTTTAGCTATAACTCCAGAATGGGGGATGGTGTAGAAAGCCTTGGCGAGGTCAAGATGGGCTGTGTGAACCACCTTACCGTAGTCTATGACTTTGGTGACTGCCTCAAAGAAGATCAGGTTCAGAAGGCATGATCTGCCTTTCACAAACATTTTAGTAAGAAAATTCTCAGATAAGCATCATCAATTTTGAAAGGCTTATGTAAGTATAATGCTGTTAAGGATAACCCCTAACTATAAAAGAGGAAAGAGAAACCTAAAACATTCTGAGTGTAATGAACCTTACCCTTCTGCCAATACACCCAGATTAGAACATTCCAACTCCACTTACACAATTGCAGTTGTTTATATCCTTTCTGTGCCTCATTTGACTCCTCTTTCAACCTCTTCTTAACCTGAGAAGTCCGGCTCCTTTGACTGTGCTGTAATGAGAAGACTAGGTAACTTCTCATACCAGCATGAGTTATTAAAATTAGTTAATTCCAGGCCAGCTTCAGCTATATCATTTATATCCTTCAGTATAGTGCATAGTCCTGTGTTAACTTTGAGTTAGTAGAACATGATGATGACCTTTCTGAAGTTCCATCTGGAGCTAGCTGCCATCACATTGCCCTGTGTTCCTTGGGCAGTTGGAGGCATGCCTGCATCATCCAAGTTTAAGGCCCAGTATCGCAGGTAGGGTAGGAGTGTAGGGCTGACAGTTGATGAAATGAAGTCATGCCTTTTTCATCAGCACTAGCAACGACCTTCTCAGTGATGCCATTCCCCTCGGTACCTGTGCCTTCAGAGCCAATTATTTTGGTGCTGATTCCTGTTAGGCCTGAGGCTGTTGGTACCATTGTTCCAGTATCCAAGTTGAACCCAGTTCTTTATATGTTGGTGCTGAAAACCTATTTTTTGGTGTTGGCCTTGGGCTTGACATTGGGTGTTATCATAAGTCAATTGATTTTTTTTTTTTTTTTTGGTCTATTCTCTTCATCAACAGCTGAATTTGTTTTGGTTCCAGGAAGAACCTTTTGAAGTGGCTTACAGTACATCAGAAATACTTTTCTTAAGTGGAACAGGCCAGCCTCTGACAACTTAGTATTTCTGACCAGTATGAAATTTCACCAAAACTTTTTTCCACTCTCTCATCTCTCCTCCTATTAGACAGAGTCAGGATATCTTGGCAAGGCCATGAGCTGCAGGTTCCTTGTGTGTCCTTCTCCCGTTTATTTCAGTAATGAAATTCGTCAGAAGATGAAACATCACAAGGCCAAAGTAATACTACTATTTTGGCCAAACAACAGGCATGGCCCCCCTTGTTGCAGAATTATTTGCTTCAAATCCCATTCAGAGTTACTCCATTAAAGGCTTTACTCACACTCTGATACTTTGGCTTGTCAAGTTAAACTAATTGCTGCAGCAGATCGGGCTTATATTGTGTTCTCTGAGAGCATTCATCCAGAAGACCTACAATGTCTTTTTTTTTAGACATGCAGTGTGACCTTCACCAGTGTCAGATTATAACAAGGGCAATTTGGTTGGCCATCTAGAACCCACCGCTTGGGGGAGGTGGCATGGCTAGCATAGGAGTAGAGTTGCTGTATTGAAAGGGGGGGGTGTATTATGGATCATTTTTTCAGCTTTCTGTTATAAAGGACCACAGCTTTACTCAAATATATACATAAATGGCCCGCAGCTGCAGTGACCTACAAGGGATGTGCACGCTTCACTAATCTGAGTACTTTTTTCTTGAACAAGAAGCAGAAAACCTGTGAATGTTAAACAGTACAAGGTTAGTCCGCAGGACTGCAGTGGACAAAAAAGAGCTACTGTAGTGTGAGGTTAACTTTTTTCCCAAGCCATAGCATTTATTGGCAGACAAGTCTAGCTTGATGTGTAGGTCAAATGCTAAGCAATTAATGTTCGGGCTTGAATATATGGTAGTGACAAGTGTTTTGCAGCTGTAAAATATGATCTTTTAACAGTGCTGGCCTTTTTTAGTACTGCTTGTTTCCTGGCTGGATTACTTAGTTCTGGAGTCTGCACCATACCATCCCTCCTCATTTTCAGCTGTTTCTTTGCTTATCCAGTGTTGCACAGCTCATACTTAAACAACTAGGTGATCATCAGAATCGCCCATTTTGCATTTTCTACGTTCATAGGTAATCTGTTAAATAATGCATTCAAACAGTGAAAAATTCCACTCATGATAGCTGAATTTTTATGGTCAAGGAAGTCACAACTGCAATTTATTTTATTTGCAGGTAGATTATAGAACTGCATGTATAGAATGTTTTTAAAGTAAGCGATCCAATCACATTTTTAGATACAGGACTCAAGAATATTCGTTAAAAGAAAGGCAGTTTCACCTGAACATATTCTGGTGAAACATACAGCCTATTTGGTTTTGGCAAATGTGGAATTTTGGTGCAATGAGTGCAACCTAATTAAAGTTCACATTCCAGACTGTTGTACATTGAAATGCTCTGTTACACATTGTTAAGGATTTTTTAAATTAATATAATGAATTCTGTTAAGATACCCAAAGAATTTTGTATAAATATAAAATTACACATTTAGCCTTGCTTGCAGCTTCCTGTTCAAAATTGCTTGAAAATGTTCCATATTTTGGCCATTTGTTCCACATCATGAAAGATAGTGTTTGTTTTTTGAGATGGAAAGTTGAGAGTTACGATAATCAGATGTTTCAAATGGTGCATTGTACTTGAACCAGTATTTCTGCACTTGAGTTCAGGCTGAAAATGTTCCATCTGGATCAGCGCTTTACCCTGGTTAATAGCATAAATATAGTGGCTGATGCAGTGGATAGCTTTTCAGGGTGAGAGTACTTTGCATAGAGGAAGCTGAGTAGTGACCAGCTGTATATTTGCACAAGTGGAATTGTTACTACCACTGATTTTGCAAGAGTCCACTAATTTTGCTTTATATTTTTGGTTTGGCAATTGTAGAATTTCTGTTTTTCTGGCAAGTCATTGAAGAGTGTCGATTAGTAAGCAGTGTCACAGATGTGACTTACAGTAGTCATAGCAGTCCTGGAGTCAGTAACTTCATAAAGGCTCATTAGCAGAAACATAAAATATCAGGTGTTAGGTAGCATTTGTGTGTGTGTGTGTGTGTGTGTGTACACGTTCACAAAATGTCTAGATTATGATATATTTATTTGAAGCTTACAAATTACTACTAACCTGAGGAAAATGAGAACAGTATAAAGTGCACTAGTACAGTTAGCTGAAGTGTGGCTAGCTATCAAGTAGTGAAATCAAAAGCAAAGTGAAGTGGGGAACTTAACTCAAAGGACTAAGTGCATGTTAATGAAGAGGGGAAGTAGAGAAGAAAAAGGACTCAGTGCAGTCTGTAAAAGAGCAAATAAGAAAAGTTACTGAAGTGAGGTAAGGGGAGGCAAGTGAAGAAGCATTATCTCAAAAAGAGATTAAATGGTATGAGTAAAGTAAGGGAGCCAGGGAAAAAGCAGAAAAAGGAGTGGGATATAACAAGAAAGACTGGAGGAACTGGGCTGAAGAGAAGAGTGTAACTTGAGGGGAATGGAAAGGGGAGAGCAAACTGGAGATTTTGAGAATGAGACAAAAGAATGGAGTAAAGGAGGGACAAGAGAGAACAAGTAAATACCTAATGTCTAGGCAGATTGAGTATTGTATAGTAATGCTCTTGGGACTCCACTGCTGCAGTGCCACAAAGTGGCAAGGAATTATTTCGGCTGGATTTTGAATATTGTAAATGAAGCCTGCAGATTTGATGATTTGGTCTTGGAATAATACTGTGAAGTAGCATGGATCTGCAGTCCTTGTGTATATGAGTGCATGTGTGTGTATGCATGTATATAGATATTTGTCTCTCTCTCTCTCTCTAATATATATATATATATATATATATATATATATATATATATATATATATATATATAGATACTTGTCTCTCTCTCTCTCTCTATATATATATATATATATATATATATATATATATATAGATATATATATAGATATAGATATATATAGATATATATATCTGTATGTATGTATAGATATATATGTATATAGGTCCCTATCCGTTGATCAAGTTTTCAGAAACTCAAACTCCATATGGTCGAGACCATATGACTGAGTTTGAAAACTCAAAGCTTTTGAATGCAGAATGCGGTACAGCGAGGATCAGAAAATTTACACTTTTCCACACTGTAGTACAATCTCGGAGTGGGTATATGTAATTTGCGGGGGGTGTATGGGTGCAGGAGGGGCTCCCCTTTTTGTTTTTTAACATTCTAGTTTTTGGAAACTCGATCATATGGTCTGTTCGATTTTTTTTTTTTTTCAAGTTTCTGAAAAGTTGATCATCTGACATAGACCATACACACGCGCGCACACATGTATAGATATGTATCTAAACATATACACGTGTATGTATGTGTGTATATATATAATGTATATATATATATATATGTGTGTGTGTGTGTATGTATGTATATATATATATATATATATATATATATGTACACACACACATGTATGCATAAAATACATAGAGAAACATAACATAGACGTATATGCTCATGTACATGTTTGTCTATGTAGGTGCCTGTGTAATTGCATTTGTCTGTAAAAAGGTAAGATTATGATCCACTTAGTCTCAGCTTTGGCTTTCCACCAGAATTTCGTCACTGACCAGAACTACAGGTATTACCTTGTTTAGAGCAGATTATAAAAGTCAGAAACAGAAGTGAACTTGTATATGCCGTCTAAAGAGAAGTTATAAGTCACTGAATAGTGATGTAACTTGCAAGTTAATGCAGAAAACCTGTTATTCTAGCAACTTTTATTTAAAATCGGTCCCTCTTGTTGGGCCTTTGTTTCCTATTCTTGTGCTTGAGGATTGAGAGCTGTAGCTGATAAAATGCATAGTGTGCCCATTTTTTTATTTTTAAAACAGTTGGGTATCTGAAGTATGTTAACTGTAAGTATAATTGCAGAGTACAAGGTCATCTGTATATGAAAATAAGACTATTGTTTAGTTCTGCAAAGTCAAAACAATAACTAATGTGACTTTTGTAATGTTCATTTAAGATCATAAATCAAGATGGAACTATAGTGAGTTGTGAAGCAGTACTCATGGGTCTTGTCTCATACTGTAGCAGTATCACAGCATAAAAGGTTATGAGTGGGTATTCTTTGCTTGTTGAGGTAATATACAACACTGAGGCTGCCCGCTAGAGACAAATATATGCCTGATCTTTATGATTTTAGAAGGTTTGTAATGCAGATTTCTTTGACAATCCAATGTCTGAGATGTATGTATCTCAACAATGTGTACGTAACTAGGTGGGGAATAGGGTCCTGTCAATGGATGGAAGTACCTTCTCGTCTGCTCATTTTAAACAGTCAGTCTGAGTTTGCTGGACTAATGTGCGTTTATGCAAAGTTCAGTTGGAATACTTTATTTTGGCTGTACTGGTTTCTGTATATTTGTGTAAAACTTCAGATGTGTTACTGTGATCGTTATTTTTATCACAGTCAGACATCTGAGAATGTACTCCCTTAGCAAGGTGGCTATAATTCCTAAATGGGTATGAAGGGTTGTCTGTGGATGTAAGTGATGTACCCTTTTGTCATCTGTTCTTTTTAAATGGTCTTTACTCTGGCTTTGCAGGAGTAGTGTGCATTTGTGTGAAGTAAGTTGGAATACTTTACTCTGGCTACTTTGTGTGAAATAAACTTGAAATACATTACTGTGGTCATTATTTTATCACAGTCATATGTTTAAAGTATACTTGATTCAGTGCCTTAACTAGAGTAAATCAAAGATGACAGCTGTCCTGGGATCAGCTGTGCAGCTGGAAGGTGCTGATCATGGTGGAGTGCAGTACTGGCTTTATAAATGAATGACAGTACTGCATTTGTAGTCACTGCTGAAACATTGGTGTGTGTGTGTGTGTGTGTGTGTGTGTGTGTGTGTGTGTGTGTTGCTCTTCAGCTTCGAGTTTTGGGCGGGGATGCTAGTTTAGCAGTCAGCACGGGGCACCTGATATCCTGCCTGCGCTTCTGAATTGGTTAACAGCATGACTATAATTGCTGGATATAGAAGTCTGTGTATGAAAGTGACTGACCCTAATGTCATGATAAATTTAAACAGTCATTTTTCTGGCTTTGCTGGACTAGTGTGCACTTGTGTAGAGCAATTTGGAATATTTTACTGTGGCTCTTTTTATCGCAATCAGACGTGAGGTGTACGTAGGCAAAGTGGCTGTAATTGATTAAAATGGACATTCGTGGTAAGTATGATAGATGTTTGAGTGATTTTTTATGGTTGAAATGTCTTGAAATAAATCATTATTGGTTAGTTAATTTTCCTTCACTTCTTGCTGGAAAAATGTTCAAAGCAAGTAAAACATTCAAATTTGCTTTATTAAACAATAAATTATTAAATAAAAAAATGTAAAAGCAATCTGGTAGATGAGTATAAAGTTAACAGTCAGGAAGATGAATCCAAAACACCATGTACATTTATGCATGGTCCTTAAAGAAAATAATTGTGGTCAGTGTCCAAGCTGTACTAAATCTGCCACTGACCTTGACATTTTCTTAGCTTTATCCTCTGCAGTCTTAGTACTTGTGTGAATTTTTTGACTCCGTCAGACTTTGGAAGTTATCAAGCAAAGTCCCTTTAGTGGCAATTTCTAGTTTTCATGAAAGACGGACCTTCATGTCAGTAGCTTCCTTTAACATGTTGGGTACTTTTTCCTCAAGTCCCATATCAGATTGGAAGGTGAAATATTTTACAGATATTATTCCCCCTTTGAGCCTGCCACCTCTGCAGTTTTCATATTTTCAGTATAAATTCTTATCTAGTGGAATTAGCTAAGTTTGGATTTTTTCCTTTCCAGTCTTGGTTCCAGACCTTTCATATACATCCCAAGTGAGTTTCTGAACTTCTCCAGTCATCCCCAGGCACCGTTCCAGTGTATGACTTTAAATAAGGATCTTCTCATTTCTTTTAGTTATTTTTCATCTTGCCACAAAAAGTGATCAGTCATCAGTCCATCTGTACATCAGTCCCATGCTTCCAGGTAATTCACAGAGACTGCTAAATACACAGTTGGGAACTCTCTTTTTTTTTTTTTTTTTTTTTTGCATCTAATCTAATTTAGAGTATTTCTTGGCCAGTTTTAGATATTTAAAGGTATGCTTGCAGAAGACTTTTGCTTAAGCAGCTAAAGTGGAAAAACTTTTGTCAGGAGAGGACAGCAGATTGCCTCCTTGCAAGGAGCACTTTACAACCTTTAGGGAAAAGACCTTGGTGATAGTCTGGGTAATTTAAGGCCTACCTGGACCAGAAGAGATTTGGTCTTGGTACAGGTGAGCCTTACCCAAAGAGAACATTCCACCAGGGTCCTGCAGACTAGAAAACTCAAAGTTGAAGTGACCTAAAAAGTTAGCAATTAAAGACACTAGGCTGAAAGGAAAATGCTTTAATAGTTCTGCTAGTCCTGCCCATGCCTGTATGTCAGAGTAGGTGAGGATGTTATTTGTGTTAAACTGTTGTAGTCCTAACTTGTGGGATTTCCTGCTGCAAAAGCCCTTGGCTGACCCAACTACTATAGAATAGTTTCCTTCCTGGAGCCAGGGGATACCCTATCCATTGTCATTACGCTTTGGTATAAGGTAAGTTGGCATAATCTTAGTTCTTTCTTGCCATTGGAGCCTGAAGCGGAGTGCTAGTCAGTGTGTTGGTTGGTCTGCACCAGAGAAAGAAGACCATAGAAAGCTAAGTACCCTATTGGGAAACCTTTTATATATTGTTTGACTAATGTCAGAGAAAATGAATAATTATCTTAGCTGTGGCAGATACAACACTGGGACATCCACTCTTTTTGTGTGACTTGCCTGGGGCTGGAACACAACGTCCCCAACTGTCTTTTTTTCTGCTCACTTTAACAGCAGACCCATTAGGCTTAGGGATGACATTTTAGTGAGTCATCAAGCCACTCACATCCTATGGCATCCACCGGTCGAGCTAAGGTAGGTATCCCTAGGTGAAAAAGAGATGAAAAAGTTATCCAGGTTTAGGGCCTTGGATTATGCCTGCTGACCATTAGACAGTCCTTTTAGATTTATCACTGATGGTGAAGTGCTTTCGCAGCCTCTTTCCATGACCAAGGTGGTGGTGCAGGCCTCTGTTATGACCCATTTGGAGTCCAGTATGCCTTCTGATCCCGCAACGTCTTTTCAAATAGTAGGACTCAGTTCCATGGGGTTTTCAGAGAGTTTTCAAAGTAGGTGTTTTTTTTTTTTTTTTTTTTTTTTACTTCTGTCCTCGTCCTACCCTTTTTGTCTAATCCGAGTTGGTGCACTTTCCAGGTCTTTAAAAAAAAAAAAAAAAGGACTTTCTCTCTCTCTTGAGTGTTGTGTGTGTGCTTACCCTATGGCTGACCTTCCTAAGCCAGCTGGGTTTAAAAAGTGTACAGATTGTGGGCATAAGATTCCTCCGTCTGATCCTCACACTCTGTGCTTGGGAGTGGCTCACCTAGATTCCTCCTATTCAATATTCACAGGTTTTAATCAACACGCTCTTATGGACAGGAGGAATAAGTTGAGTTTGAAAGGTCTTTTGCCTTCCACCTCTGAGCCTGCTCCGGGTCCCTCCTCCTCTTCTGGGGCTCAAACCCCACTAAGAAACCTGGGGAAGGGGACCGGGCAAGATATAAAGAGCAGGAGCGGCATATGAAGTGGTCTCCTGACTGGGCTTCCTCTGCCGAGTCGTCAGCCAAGTCTTGGCCCGTGGTGGTTCAACATTCTTCTCGACTCCATTTGCCCCATTTCTCCCCAGAGCCAGAGAGTTTCTGCTCCAAGTTTCCTATTCCTGCCTCTCCTCAGCACAACTTCAGCCCAGGGTCGGTGGCATCCTCTGTCAGGTCCACTCGGATCCTGTCTGAAGCCAAGATAGACGGGATGATGATGAAATTTCTCTGGCCTGAAATACAGCTTGGGGTTTTGCCTGCTCCGTTCCTCTCTGGAGCCGTGAGAATGCAGCCTGGACTTTTCCTGATCTCTCCTTCTCCGATCTGACCTTCGGTTTTGGAGTTTTTGGGCCCGAGGGTTCCAGGTGTTGTGGTGTCAGCATCAACTGTCACTTTTACCTCAACGCCGACTGTTACTTTGAGTGGTTCTGCTTTGATGTCGGACCTTAACTACTCTCGGAGCAGTAGTTTTGACATCTGCTCTGAGGGATTGGCATCTGCTGCAAGGCTTTTGGAGCTGTTCCTTCCCCTCAAGGCTTCGGTGCTGGGAAGCTCAGCTCTGACTCCCCCTTCATGGAGGAGTGACGGTCCGGGAGGCTACAGCACTGGCGGCTTCGGCTTTTGCAGCACTGTCTTCCGGACCCGCTCACTTTCTGCATTCAAGGTGGTGGAGAGAGTGCTCTCAGCTCCCTCAAGGAGCTTAACACTTCCCACCTCAGAGCCCGCCCTTGCTCCTTCTGTTTTTGGGCCAGAGTCATCCATCCTGCCTCCTCGGAGACAGCCTCTTGCCAGACCTCCCCAGTATGTTACTTTTCAGGAACCCCTTGAAGCTTCTGAGTCCTCTCCGGAGTACCCCTTCCCCAGAATCTCTCACAGAAGATACGGACTTGGATGAGGGAAGGGTGATAAATCAGCTCCTGAAGATGTTTCATTCGGAGACATCATGGAGATCCAGCATGAGAGAGGTAGGTGGTCTTCACATAAACCCAACACCAACCATGACAAGTCCATATTCCTGGAGGCGTTTGGCACAGGGCAGTCTGCGTCTTGGGTCTCTCCCCCCATGCAGATCTGTTGGTAGATCTCATCTCCCACAGGGCATGGAAGGAACCGGACATGGTTGAGCCCATTCCCAAGCACCTGGACAAGGTGCTCAGTGAAGTGCCCCCCCCGACAGACCTCATTGGTCCAAGGGTTTTCCGGTCGATGCCATGGTGGTGTTGCAGCAGCCACCAAGAAGGAGCTGGCTCAGTAGAGCTTCTCGGTCCATCCTTCAGTCAGGAAGTCTAGGGTGATGGACCGCTTTGGGAAGTGAGTTTACGCTTTAGCCACCTTTGCTCTTCATGTGCTGAAGTATTTGGCACACGTCACCAGACTGCAGAGAAATCTGGTTAAGGAACTTTCTGCATCTGCCCGAGGGTCCATGTCGTAGGAGGAGAAAAAGTTTTCTACTCCCGACTGACCACCTTGACAGCCATCTCAAACCTGTCCATGAGGCTACTTTCTCATGCCACTGAGGGTACCTTGAGGGCAGCTGGGACAGGCGTTGCCATTTGGTGACACCTGGCTTCGACTTTGTGCTTTTTCAGAACCCTTTAAGGCATCTTTCACGAATGCCCCTTTTGACAGGTCCACCTTGTTTGGACCTGCTGTTCGTAATACTCTTACCCAGAGCAAGAAAGACTGGAAGACCTTGTCTGCCATCGGGATCAGCCTCTCTACCCTGCAACAAATCTACTGTAGGAACCAGCGTGGGGGTAAGAAGTTGTGGCTTTGAAAGTCTCGGGGTGAACCTTCCCCTAGGAGTAGAGGGGGAAATGACAGATGCCATCCACATGGCAGAGGAGGTCCAAGGAACCAAAGATCTCGTGATTCTTTCTCGAACAGGCCCTTTCAGCAATCCAGAGGGGTTTGCCTGACTGTTCTACTCTGGTGGCAGTCGAGGCTTGTCTCTCTCTCTCTGCCTCTCTCTCTCTGCATCCAACAGCCTGGGAGTCCATTACAAATGATCATTGCATGCTTCAAATTGTATCCAGAGGTTATTCCATCCTGTTTCTTCACCCCCCCCCCCCACTCCATAGAGTAACCTCCCGGATGTTCCACCTGGTCAATGGGAGGCGATGGCTGTAGAGATCGCCAGGCTGCTCGAAAAATGAGTCATTCAGTCCATCTACGCAGACCAGTCTGGATCAGGCATTTATTCCAGATTCCAGATTCTTTTTGGTGCCAAAGAAAATGGGGAACTTCAGACCCCTTCTGGATCTCACTGCCCTGAACCTGTTTGTTGCCAAAACAAAGTTTCGGATAGTCACCTTGCAGTCCATCCTGCCCTTTCTGCTGAACAATGACTGGATGTGCTCCATAGACCTTCAAGATGCCTACCATCACATAAAAATGAACAGGTGCTCCAGCAGGTTTCTTCGCTTCTGGCTGGGATTCCATCAATTCCAGTTCCGAGTACTCCTTTTTGGGCTCATCACAGCCCCCCTAAGTGTTTACCAAAGTAATGGCAATAGTGGTGGCTCACCTGAGACTGCAGGGATTCCATATGTTTCCTTAACTGAACAGTTGGCTCCTCTCTGCTCCCACCAGGCACCGACTTCTTCAGGCCAGGGATTACCTCCTTCTCCTAGCATCTTCCCTGGGCATATTGATCAATCAGGCCAAATTGAGCTTGGAACCAGTTCAGGTGAGAGATTTTTTAGGCGCCTGGTTGGACACTGTACAGAACAGGGTGTTTCTGCCGCCAGATAAGATACTTTCATTCCAGCAACATGTGAGGTTTATACTACAAACTCCTTGCTCCCCAGCGGGTATGGTTCTTCGGGCACTGGGGTCTATGGCGGCTGCCATAGCTCTTCTGCCAACTGTGCGGCTATACATGGGGATCCTGCAGTGGACCTTGGTTGTGCAGTGATCCCTACTCAACCTTCCTCTGTTCTACCTGGTTCAACTATCCCAGGTTTGTCGGGAGTCTCTCTGGTGGTGGCTCCAGTTCCCAGACCACCTCCTGTGCCAGCCATTTATTCTTCCTTCCCCCTCGATCACTGTGACCATGGACGCCTTCCAGCTCGGAGGGGGCATTGCATGGGACGGATGGTTCAAGGAATGTGTTCCCCCTTGGACACCAATTTGCATATCAGTTTCCTGAAGATGAGAGCAGTGCTTCTGGCATTGCAAGCCTTTCAGGGGTTTTTTTTCCTGCCAAGACAGTGGCCATCCACACGGACAACATGTCCGTGGTCTGGTACATCGATAAACAGGGGAGTACCAGATCTCATCCCCTGTGCTGTGAGGCCTTGAGATAGTGGGAGTAGGCAATCTTTTTCAACCATTTTCTTATGGCTACTCACATTCCGGGGAAGTCCAGCATTCTAGCGGACAGGCTCAGCAGAACCATTCTGATGCCTTACGAGTGGTCTCTGAATCCTTCAGTCGCGGGCATGATCTTTCGGAAATGGGGTCATCCTTTCTGCAATTTTTTTGCCTCTCCTTCCAATACCAAGTGCAGTGAGATTTTCTCCCTGCCCCCCCCCCCCTCCAGGGGAGTCGCCCAGGAATGCTCTGGTCCATGCTTAGCCCTCCAGTCCACTTTATGCTTGCCCCCCGCTTCCTCTTATCCTCAAGTTTCTTCAGAAAGCACAGTATTTGAAGAGCAAGGTCATCCTCATTGCCTCCTCCTGGCCTCACCAAGTTTGATTCCCCACGTTTTGGTTTCATTTGCTGTGTCCATTCTGGTCTCTGGATCCAGTTCCAGATCTCCTTTCACACCCTTCAGAGGTTCCACACCTGGACTTATTCAGCCTGAAGGTCACCTCTTGGACTGCTCCAGTTCCTTTAATGGTAAGAACTCCCAGTCTCTCTTCCCTAGTTAAAAAGATTTTGGTTGCAGCTCATAAGGCTTCCACTACAAAGATATACTCCAATAAATGGAAACGCTTTTTTATCTGGGCGTCACAGCACAAGTTGGATCCTTTTACAGCTCCTGTTCCAACCATTTTGGATTTTCTAGGCCATACCTTCCACAATGGCTCTAGTTTCTCTACGATTAAAGTTCAATTGGCAGCCATCTCAGATTTCCATGTGGGAGAGGATTATGCTTCCCTGGCTGCTTCTAAACTCTGCAAGGCCTTTTTGAAGGGCACATTCCTCCTTGGGCCACCAGACAAGGATCCCACACCTCCTTGGGATCTTACTTTGGTTTTGCAGGCCCTGGTTTCTCTTCCTTTTGAAACAGCTGCTACTGTGGATTTACAGTTTCTTTCTTGGAAGATGGCCTTCTTGGTGGCTGTCACTTCTGCCAAGCAGGTACCTAAATTGCAGTTGTCAATCAAGTGTCATTGTCTTGTCTTCCATAAGGACAGAGTGACTCTTCATTACCAACCTCTCTTTCATGCCAAAGGTGGTGTCCAAAGCTAAGATTAACCAGGTGATTAACTTGTCTTCTTTCCAAATTATCAGAACAAAGGAGAATACAAATTGCATTTGCTTGATGTCCACAGGCAGTTGTGCTTTTATTTGGATAGAATATCCTTTTCAAAACCATGCTTGAGAAAGTCTGTTTCTGAGGTCATCCTTGCTCATTGGATTTCCATTTGCATCTCTACGGCTTATCGTGCTAAAGGTATGCCTTTACCTGGCCCTGTCTGGGCACATTCCACCAGGTTAGTGTTAGCACTGTTTTGGTCCAGGGTTCTTGTTTATGACATCTCCTCCACTGCCACTCAGTCCTCCTCACATACTTTGAGTTCTCATTACAAATTAGACATTCTCTCCAGGAGCAGGGCTTCCTTCAGTTCTGCCATGCTCCGGAATATCCTTTCATGAGGGCCTCCCAAGGTTGCTATAGTTAGGGACTCTGTCCCATAGGTTGAAGATCAAATGAAAACAATAACTTCAGATAAAGAAGTTATGTACTTACCACAATGTTCCGTCTGAGTTGTTGCTTTTCATTTGTCATCAACCGTCTGTCCCTCCCTCCTTCCCCCTTCCTTTGGGCTTGTGTTGTGGACCAGACAGATGCAGTTTTATCTTCTTCTTGGTCCTGGGTTTGCGTCTAGTGTGTGTCTGCCCCTTCTATGGTTAAGGGGTTAAGGTACTCTGCTGTCAGTTGGGTGGTGCTGTCCTTCAGCAAACTCGATCTGAGGGGAGGAGTGAGAGCGGGGCATTATGGGTAGGGGAGTATCTCTGATTTTGGCTCCGATGCTGGTGTATAAGGCCGAGTCAGATCAGAGTCCCACTGGTTGAAGACAAATGAAAAGCAACAACTCAGATGGGACGTTATGGTAAGTACATAACTTTATCTTTTCCATAGATTAGAACCATGTGATTCAACTATGGCTCTATTAATTAAGATGCTAACAGGGAGTGCTATTGCCTGTGCTGCAAGCTTTAGGTATTCTGGTAGGAGGTTGTTTGCTGAGGTTGAGCAAGGTTTCAGTTTTTGTAGTAGTTTTTTATTTAATATTATTGGATGGGTTGCAAAGTAAGCTGGGGATGATTTGATTTTGGTTATGAGTGAGGGATTGGTTGTGTGTATGTAATGTGTAAAGGTTAGTATTGGGGGTATCAGTAAAAGTAGTGAGTTGGGGTGGATGAGTTGGGTTTACTTTTAGGTTGGGTATGGATTGTATAAAGTATGTGTTGAATTCAGTGGCTGTTTGAAGAGGGTGGTATACTGGGGTATGGAGTGGGATTATTTTTATTTCCTGGGTTGAATAGTGATGTTGCAGAGGACCAGAATTTCTTAGGGTTGTTTTTGTGGTTATCTTGAATGTAGAAGTAATGTTTTTTTTTTTTATCATGCAACATTTGTTTTTGTTTGATTGTGGAGTTGTCTGTATAACTGAAAATTTGACATTTTCATTCTTTAACCAGGCCATCCATGCTTTGTCCCTGTCTTTCATTAGAATTTTACATGATTTGGAGGGCCACGGGGCATGGTTATTTTTTATTCTTTTTGGTCGCTGAGGGAGTAGTGAGTTAAGAATGCTTAGGAAGGTGCTGCTGAAATATTTAACTGCATCATTAAGGGGGAAGTCTTTTTAGGATGAACCAGTCTTTAGCTTTTAGAGATGCATTAAATACCTCTTTGCTGAATTTTTGTAGGTTACATATAGTTTTGAACTTGTGATGATGTCCTTCAAGGATGCATCTGCAGTCTTTACAAATGGGTTGTCCTGTCGTCAGGCAGCCCTTCGGTCGGCCGGATTCCAAAGTCTGGGTCTGGCTTCGGCTGGTGTCGCACTTCACCCGACGTCATTGCGGCAGTTCTTCGGGTATAAAGGCATCAGCCGACGCCATTTTCCTCAGTCTTTCTTGCCGCGTGGTGCCCGAAGCAGAAGCTGTTCGCAAGTGCCGGTCGGTCAGATCCAGAGATTACTACTACCGAATACTACTTCGAAGACTTCTATAAAGCTAAGTACCCCGTTGGGGACTCTTTCTTGCCTCAGCCGATGTCAGAGAAAGTTAATAACTGTTTATCTTGTGGGAAACAAATACCTCATAAAGATTTCCACTCCTATTGCATACATTGTTTAGGCCCAGACCACGACGTAGCAGCTTGTCTAGCCTGTGCTTCTTTTAACCGACGGACGCTTAGACGTCGCTCGGACTTTGCTGAGCAGATTTTCGGCTCCGATTTTGCCTACATTATGCCGTCGGATCCTCCGACTACGCAAATAACCAAAAAGCGCAAAGAAAAAGACCGACACTCGCGGTCCGCGGTTTCGGCCGAAACCGCGGTTAAGCAAACCACGAGTGTCTCGGTTTCGGCCGAAACTGAGCAAGCGGTTCTTTCTTCAGCCGATAACTTGCCTGCTACAGAGGCCTCTTCTAACCTGGTAGAAACCGCTTCTGAAATCCAACCTTCTGTTGCGATTTCACAGGATTTATCAGACACCATTCCCCTAGATATTTCTACCCCTGCACGTGGAGCTGCTAGGCCTCCTCCAGCTATGTCTATTAAGGCCTTTGCCAGGGCTAAAGCAGCCAAAACATCAAAACCTGTGACTGCCAAGCCCCCCTCTCACAGGCCCAGCAGCAGCTCCCATATGCTTTCTTTGGCAGAGGATCTCATCTCTTTAATTCGTGGAGCCCAGCCTCATCCAGACAGGGCCTCTCTCCCTCCTCCAGAAAAGAGGCCTAGAGCAGAGCCCCCTGAGCCAGTAGCCACAGATGATTCCTCTGATGACTCAGAACAGACAGACCCTCCTGAGGCTTCTTTTTCTCCCTACGAAGACTCTGATGCTGAGGAGTCCATCCCTTCAGCCTCTCCTCCTGAGGAATTTTCCTTTGGGGAAACCTTGCATGCTATGAGGGAACAATTTCAGTGGCAGGGCCAAGATTTCTCAGACTCTAGAAAAAGGCTTAGGACCTTTCTGCACTTGCCACAGCATAGGCCTTTAGCTATACCTCCAGTTCTATCTGTTGTTGATGATGCATTTAATGATGCTTGCACTGCTCCTGATACTTTGCCTCCGGCTCCTGCTAAGCCCAATAGGTACTACAGGGTCCCGGACACTCATCACCACTTATATAAGGCCCCTTTTGCAGATCCAGAGACTATCTCCCAGGGCCCTAAAGCTGTAGCAGCTACTTCTTCTAAAAACCCCCTCCCCTCTGAAAGGGAATCCAGGTCCTTAGAGATGGGGTACAGTTTACACCTCTGCTACTTTGTCAGCTAGAGCTTTGAACTGCCAATTTCATATGATTCAATATCAAGAGTTTATGCTTGACCAGTTGACTAAAAAGCTGTCCTCTGAAGAATCTTTAGATAAAAAGTATGTTCAAGAAATGTTACATAACATACAGCAGGTTAGTAACCATTCCTTAAAATGTGGCTATGATGCACTGGAGGCTTCCTTTAGATCAGCCATGACTGGCACAGTTATCAGGAGGCATGCATGGTTGAAGGAACAGGCATTACCAGACCATGTCAAATCTAAGCTTTTGGATGCACCTATGGACAAGGTCAATTTATTTGGTGCCCCCCACAGCAGGTACTAAAAAAGATGGAAGAGAAAGCAAAATCTGTGCAAACAGTAAAAGATTTCTTACAAGTTCAACCTCCAAGGTTTAGCAGGAATTGGCCCTCCAAGAATTGGTCCTTTCCGGACTCCTCTAAGGCACAAAGAGGCAGGAATAGGCTCTAGAGGCAGAAACCAATCCAGGGGTGCCTACAGGGCGCCAGTGGCAGGGTAACAACCAGCGAGGCACGGATACAGCCACCACCACTACAACAACTCAATCACAGTGACTTGGCGGTGGCACCGCCTACCAGGGAACAACTAGAAGCACCCTTAGGCGGAAAGCTAGCATTATTTTCAAGAAACTGGCACTGCATTACAAGAGAAAAATGGATTTTGCAGACTATAGACAAAGGTTACAGGTTCCATTTCCATACTCTACCAGGAAAGAGAGGAATGCCAAACCTACCACCTTCTCAAAGGACAGAAGCTCTAAAACAAATATCTCAATTATTAAGAATGCGAGCTGTGGAAAAGGTACCATTTATGGAGCAAGGGAATGGATTTTACTCCAGACTCTTCCTGGTTCCAAGAAAAGAAAACAAATGGAGGCCTATTCTAGACCTGTCCGCTTTAAACACATTCCTCATTGTTCCAAAATTCAAAATGCTGACCCTACAGCAGCTTCTTCCCATGCTGGGCAAGGAGTCTTGGCTGGTAACTCTAGATCTCAAGGAGGCATACCTGCACGTCCCCATAAGACCAATTTGCAGAAGATACCTCAGATTTCTTGCAGGATCAGAGCATTATCAATTCTCAGCATTGCCCTTTGGCTTATCTACTGCCCAGAGTGTTCACGAAATGCCTGGCATCAGTAATCGCTCATTGCAGACTTCAGGGAATTCAAATCTATCCCTACCTGGACGACTGCCTGATACAAGCGGACAACAAAAACTAACAGAAGACTTACAAAGAGTCATCTACCTGCTACAAGCTCTGGGATATACAGTCAATACAAAAAAGTCAAGGCTGATTCCATCCCAAAGAATAACCTTCCTGGGTGCAGAACTGGACACATCAAAACAAATGGCATTTCTAACTGCAGAAAAGAAAGAGCAACTTCCTCTCTACTTCTTGGCATTAACAAAGCAGAGCCATCTAACTGCAAGAAAAGTGCTACAAGCTCTAGGCTTCATGGCATCCTGCATAATACTGGTCCCTCATGCCAGGCTTCATATGAGAAAGCTACAGTGGTACCTAAAGAATTTGTGGTCTCAGCACAAGCACAGCCTAGAAACCAAAATTCCAATGATCCCATGCCTGAAGCAAGAGTTCTTATGGTGGGCTCAGGCCTGTCAATCAAACACAGGACTGCCCTTCTGCAAAAGTCAACCAAGGCAAATCATCACGACAGATGCCTCAGACCTCGGTTGGGGAGCACACATGATGGACAAGTGCATTCAAGGCCTATGGACTCAAGACCAGCTGCATCTGCACATAAATCTAAAAGAAATGATGGCAGTAAAATTGGCAATCCAGGCATTCAGACCTCTTCTCCAAGAAGGCCAGTTGATAAGGACAGACAACACCACAGTTATGTGGTACATCAACAAACAGGGAGGCACACACTCATACCCTCTATGCCGGCTGGCACTGGACCTATGGGATGTGGCTCTGAGCTACAACATTCAGTTACAGGCAATTTATGTGCCAGGAAAGGAAAACATTCTAGCAGACATATTAAGCAGAACTACAACAGATGCCCACGAATGGATGCTGCATCCGGACATTTTCAAAACCATCACAAGAGAATGGGGATTACCACAAATAGACTTGTTTGCATCCCCATTCAATCACCAGTTGAAGAAATTCTGCACAAGGACCTACCACCCACTTGCTTGGAAAGTGGACTCCCTATCCTTCAGTTGGAAAAGCCTGACAGCATATGCATTCCCACCACTTCCTTTGATGCACAAGGTGCTTCTCAAGATCAAAGAGGAACGTCCGAGGATCATTCTGATAGCCCCAGACTGGCCAAGACAACATTGGTATCCACTGCTGAGGAGCATGTCCCGGGAACAAATATGGACACTGCCCCTGATCCCATTTCTGCTGACACAGAACAACTACAACATTCTGCATCCAAACCTAAAAACTCTGCAGCTAACTGCCTGGAACATTACATAACAGCAATTAACCCAAATTTATCCCAAAGGGTTAAAGACATAATCTTGGAGGCTCGTAGACCTTCAACATGAATTATGCAGCAAAATGGAAAGTACTGCAAAGGGGCAAGATGTGACACTGGTAAACATAGCCAACATCCTGGAGTACTTGGCGGAGCTCTTCCATACAGGCCTGTCCTATTCCTCCATCAAGATACATGCATCAGCTATTTCAGCAGAATACAGCTTGGATCCTCCTGTCTTCTCGCATCCTCTGCTCAGACAGTTTCTGAGAGGAATTAAAAATGTAAAACCTCCCAGGAAACCTCCATTGCCAGCATGGGACTTGAACTTTGTGCTAGAAAAACTGACTCTACCTCCTTTCGAACCAGCAGCTACAGCAGAATTGCAATACTTATCCTGGAAGACTGCTTTCCTGCTGGCAATAACTTCAGCAAGAAGGGTCTCTGAACTACAGGCATTAATGGCAGTACAACCCTTCCTGATCTTCCATCAAGATAGTGTCCATGAGAACAAATCCTACATTTATGCCTAAGGTGGTATCCAGAGTCTCTTTAAATCAGGCTATCCACCTTCCTACATTCTTCCCCAATCCACAGAACAGAGGAGAAAAACTCTTACATACTTTGGATGTACACAGACAATTACGCTACTACCTGGACAGGACAAAAAACAATAGAAAAACTGACCAGCTTCTGGTAGCATATGCAACAGGAAAAGAAGGAAAACCAATTTCTAAACAGACAATCTCCAAATGGATAGGAAATTGCATTAGATTTTGTTACTCCTACCATGGAAAGAAAACTCCAGAGAATATCAGGCCTCACTCCACAAGGGCTACAGCCACTACCACAGCTTTCTTACGAGGAGTGGCTACCAAGGACATTATAGAGGCTGCTACTTGGACCTCCGTGCATACATTTGCCAAGCATTATAACTTACCTCTATACTCTAGATCCCGTGCTGGTTTTGCCACTGCTGTTTTGCAAGGGATCCTGACTACACCATAATCTATTCTCATTTCCTCCTCCCTAGTTTAGCTATGGTATTCTACCCATTTGTAAAGACTGCAGATGCATCCTTGAAGGACATAGTACAGTTTTGTACCTACCATAAATGTAGATGTCCGAGAGGAATGCATCTGCAGTCAGGATTACCCACCCTCCTTCCCTCTGAGGTACTCCTAGGGTACTTACCAATCTTCAGCTAGCTTGGGGGGGATCTATTATGGTGTATTTGTTTGTATATATGTACATACATGTTTATTTTGTGTGTTTGCTCTCTACTATTTGGAAACTTTGGCATTTATCCAAATTTAGCCATCCAAGTGGGCACCTGGCATCTGGGGCAAGAAACACTGAGGAAAATGGCGTCGGCTGATGCCTTTATACCCGAAGAACTGCCGCAATGACGTCGGGTGAAGTGTGACACCAGCCGAAGCCAGACCCAGACTTTGGAATCCGGCCGACCGAAGGGCTGCCTGACGACAGGACAACCCATTTGTAAAGACTGCAGATGCATTCCTCTCGGACATCTACATTTATGGTAGGTACAAAACTGTACTTTCTTCTTGTTTCACTGTTGCAGTCATTACATTTGGGTTATCCTGCTGGCAGGTTGCCCTCAGTCGGCCTGAATTCCAAAGTCTTGGGTCCTGCGTCGGTTGCTGTCGCCTCTTCCCTGACGTCAGTTTCTCAGGGGTATAAAAGATGCAGCCAACGCCATTTTATTCAGTCTTTCTTGCCGCGTGGTGCCCAAAGCAGAAGCAGTTCGCAAGTGCCGGTCGGCCGACTCCTGAGATTTTTGTGTTCGAGTTTCAGATCTGAAGTCTTCATTAAAAGCTAAGTACCCTATTGGGGAAACATTTTTCTTGCTCCAGACCGATGTCAGAAAAAGTTAATAATTGTATTTCTTGTAGGAAGTAAATACCTCATAAGGACTTTCATTCTTACTGTATTCTTTGCCTAGGCCCTGACCACGACGTTGCTAGTTGTCGGTTTTGTGCTAGATTTAACCAACACACTATTAAGCATCGGTACGATTTTGCATTTAGCTATTTTGGGCAAAGATTTCATTATACAATGTCGTTGGATAGACAGGCAACCGAGGTCTAAATCTGACGACAAAGCTTCTCCTAAGCAAGTCGCCGGTTCTCAGTGAGGCGCTTTCGCAGCCCCTGACGCCCGCTACTTTAGAGTCGCAGGCCGCTACCGACTCCCATGTGGAGTCGGCCAGGCCGCTGGAAACTCAAGGTATTGGAACCTCGGAGATTATTCCCTCAGATGGGTCCGGAGCCGCTGAGCAGGCATCGGCTTCTGAGGGTGTATTCAGACCTAAACAATTATATATTAAACCGACTTCAAAGACTAAAACACCTTTAAAGGCAAAGAAACAAGTTCACTAGCCACAAGGACAGGCCTCCATGCCCAAAATAACAGATGCTCAAAATGTCCGAAGACCTAATTACCTTGATCAGGGGTTCCCATCCCCCTCCTGATAAGAGGCCTAGGCAAGAGACAGACTGAATCTTCTGATCAGGTTTCCATTTCTTCTGATTCTTCTTCTGATCAGGAATATTCTCTTCCCCCTATGAGGATTCTGATGCTGAAGAATCAATTCCTTCAGCTTCTCCTCTTGAGGACTACTCTTTTGGGGAAACTTTGCATACCATGAGGGAGCACTTCCACTGGGAGAGCCAAGATTTTTCAGAATCTAAGAAAAGGCTCAGAGACTTCCTTTTCCTACCTCAACACAGGTCTCTAGCTATTCCACCTGTGTTGGACATTGTAGATGATGTGTTCTCGGAGTCTAGTCTGACCCCTGACTCTTTACCTCCAGCTCCTGTTAAGCAGGACAGATACTACAGGGTCACTGACTCTCATAAATTCCTTTTCAAAAACCCTACTGCAGACCCAGAAACTATTTCTCAAGGCCCAAAAGGGGTCAAGGCTGCTACTGCAAAAAACCCTACCCCCTCTGACAGGGACTCCAGGGCACTGGATAGATGGGGAAAAAAGATTTACACATCCGCTACTTTGGCTATAAGGGCCTTAAATTGTCAGTTTCATATGCTCAAATATCAGCAATATATCATGACACTGCTTAAACAGAGAATGATGGCAAATTCAGAATGTGCAGAAAACAAAGAAATGCAACATTTATTGCATGCAGCTGAACAAGTTGGAAAGCATACTTTGCAATGTGGGTTTGATTCTCTGGAGGCCTCCTGCAGGGCCGCTCTTACGGGTTCTTTTACTAGGAGGCATGTTTGGTTAAAGGAACAAAATCTGCCTGACCATGTTAAAGCAAAATTATTAGATGCTACTGTACAACATGATACCTTGTTTGGTGTTAAGGCAGAAGAGGTGTTAAAGAAAATGGAGGACAAAGCTAAATCTATGCAAACGGTTAAGGATGTCTTACAGGTACAGCCACCTAGATTTAGCAGACACTGGCCTAGAAAGAATTGGTCCATTCCAGTCTCAGACAGACCTTAAAGGGGCAGATCCAGATGCCCCAGAAGCAGATCACAGCTGCAAGGATCCTACAGGTCTAAGCAGTGGAGTGCTTCTACCTCCAAAGGTGGAGAAGACAAATCATAATCATACAGGAAACAGTCCCAATGACTTCCCCCTGCCTGCACCAAGCACTTATCTTCTGGCAGCACCCTTAGAGGGAAAGCTAGCACTTTTTTCTCAAAATTGGCACATTGTAACCCAGGACAAATGGGTTCTAGACATAGTGTCACAAGGCTACAAGTTTCATTTCCATACCCTGCCAATGGCAAACGGTTGGCTAGATCTGCCAAAAAATCAATGGGCGGAGGCTCAAAAACAAGTCGCAGCTCTCATGGACATGAGGGCTATTCAACAAGTGCCACGGCAAGAGCAGGGACAAGGATCCTATCTATTCTAAACACTTTCCTGGATATACCAAAATTCAAGATGTTGACCTTACAGCAGCGTCTGCCCATGCTGGGCAGCAAGGCTTGGCTCGTGACTTTAGACCTTAAAAGAGGCATACCTGCATGTCCCAATCAGACAATCATGCAGAAGATACCTCTGATTCAGGGCTGGCTGAAAGCATTACCAATTCTCTGCACTGCCCTTTGGCTTATCTACTGCGCCCAGGGTCTTCACAAAGTGCCTGGCACCAGTAATTGCTTACTGCAGACAAAGAGGAATACAAATATATCCTTACTTGGACAACTGCCTCATACAAGCAGAGAACAAGGACATTCTACTACAGCATCTGACGTTTGTGATAAGACTTTTAACATGCCTAGGGTACACAGTCAACAAAAAGAAATCAAAACTAGTACCCTCTCGAGATAATATTCCTGGGTGCAAGCTTAAATTCAATTGCCCAGATGGCTTATCTCACTCCAGACAAAGGCAACTGACTACCTATTTCAAGAAAATGGCAACAAAGGCCCATTTATCTGCAAGAAAAATTCTGCAGGCTTTGGGCTTCATGGCATCCTGCATCCTGCTAATTCCATATGCAAGACTGCATATGAGGAAAATTCAGTGGTACCTAAAAAGTGTCTGGACACAACATTGCCACAGTCTGAAACAATGATTACTCTAATTCCCTGCCTACAGCAGGAGTTTCATTGGTGGGCAAGGGCTTGTCACCAAAACAAGGGACAGCCATTCTCACTACCCCCAGCCAGGCAGAGCCTAACGACGGATGCATCAGATTATGCCTGGGAGGCACACATGGCAGGAAGAGGCATTCAGGACACCTGGTCCCCAAACCAAAAGCATCTGCATATCAATCAGAAAGAAATGCTAGCTGTTCAAAATGCCCTGATAGCCTTCAAGGACCTACTTCATCCTGGACAACTACTGATAAAGACAGACAGCACCACGGTCATGTGGTACATAAGCAGGGGGGCACTCATTCTTATCCCCTGTGCAGACTAGCCATGGCTTTATGGGACACAGCATTGACTTACCAAGTACATCTGCAGGCACAATTCCTGCCAGGAAGGGAAAATACTCTGGCGGACAAACTATGCAGAAACCTCATGGATCCCCACGAGTGGCACCTGAATCCACAAGTCTTCAGCATGATAAAGAAATTGGGACGCCCGGACATAGATCTATTTGCCTCCCCTCAAAACAATCAACTAAAAAGATTCTGCACAAGGACTTATCACAGACAAGCTTGGAAAGTGGATGCCTTACCTTTCAACTGGACAAACCAGTATATGCCTTTCCTCCACTGCCTCTCCTCCCCAAGGTACTCCTAAAGGTCAGGCAGGAGAAACCAAAAATGATTCTAATTGCCCCAGACTGGCCACGCCAGTACTGGTATCCAATCTTAAGGAACTTGTCCCAATACCCAGCCTGGACCTTACCTCAAATTCCTCATCTACTGTCCCAGCAAAACAATCAGATTCTGCACAGCCACCTCAGGACCCTAAACCTGGCAGCATGGCGGATAATGTAGCCGTACAAACCACACCTCTCAGTAAAGCTGTGATAGATGTCATTTTAGAAGCCAGAAGGCCTACTACTAGAAAATCCTATGCTGGGAAATGGAAAAGATTTTGCGCTTGGAACCAAGCTCAAGGAACTGATACAACTGTCCCAAATATTCCTCAGATTTTGCAATACTTAACTGAGATGCTGGACAAAGGCCTATCTTTTTCATCAATTAAAATCCATGTCTCTGCCATTTCAGCTCATTGCAATACAGAGCCACCACTTTTTTCTCATCCTTTATTAAGGCAGTACCTGAGAGGAGCCAAAAACTTAAGGCCTCCAAGGAGAACGCCAATACCTGCATGGGACCTCAATTATGTCTTGGAAAAACTCATCTTACCTCCTTTTGAGCCAACTGCTACTGCGGATATAAAGTTCTTATCTTGGAAAACAGCTCTGCTCCTAGCAATAACTTCGGCAAAACGAGTTTCAGAGCTACAGGCTGTCATGGCTGTGGAACCCTTTATCAATTTTTATCCAGACAGGGTCTCTCTGAGAACAAACCCTACATTTATGCCTAAGGTGGTATCCAGTGTAGCCCTTAACCAAACAATTCATTTGCCAACTTTTTATCCAAATTCACAGAACAAGGGGGAGAAAATTCTGCGTTCTTTGGACGTACACAGACCACTTAGATTCTACTTGGACAAAACTAAAGTTTTCAGAAAAGCAGAATAATTACTAGTGGCATATGCCACTGCATCACAAGGAAAGGCCATCTCCAAGCAGACTGTTTCAAAGTGGATAGGTCACTGAATTCGTTTCTGCTACTCACAGCATGGCAAACCAGTGCCTCAAGGCATTAGGCCACATTCAGCCAGAGCTGCAGCCACTTCTGCAGCCTTTCTCAGGGGAGTACCGACCAAAGACATTTTAGAGGCTGCTACTTGGAGTTCAGTGCATACCTTTACAAAACATTGCAATCTGCCTCTTTACTCTAAATCCAGGGCAGGCTTTGCCATTGCAGTTCTGCAGGGCCTCATAGCCACTCCTAATGCTATCTACCTTCAGCCCCCCAACCATAGCTTTGGGACTCAACCCAAATGTTATGACTGCAACAGTGAAACACGAAGAACATAGTACAGTTGTGTACACTTACCATAAATGTAGATGTTAGAGTGTATTCACTTGTTGCAGTCCAGGTTACCCACCATCCCCCTTATTTTTGCTTGCTGGAACTTATCTTTGCTTCTCTAATCTATACAACCTAGGTGGTGTATTTGCTTATAGATGAAGGTAAAGCTTATTTTGGTGCATGTATGTTTTATGTACATCATTTTAACCTACCCTTTTGGGGGCAGCTGACATCTGGGGCAAGAAAAACTGAATAAAATAGCGTCGGCTGCATCTTTTATACCCCTGACGAACTGACGTCAGGGAAAAGGCGAAAGCAACCGACTCAGTACCCAAGACTTTGGAATTCAGGCCGACTGAGGGTAACCTGCCAGCAGGATAACCCAAATGTAATGACTGCAGCAGTGAATACACTCGAACATCTACATTTATGGTAAGTGCACACAACTGTACTTTGCTTTGTGAGTTGAGTGGTAGTCCTGTGAGTATAGGCTGGTAGGTGGTCACTTAATCTGGGAAAGTGCCTGAGGATGTAAAGTTAGAAGGGTTCGAGACTACTATCCAGTCCAGGGTGGAGTGTTGAATGCTATTTTTGCTATATCTGGTAGGAGTATTTATAAACCAAGAATCCAAAAAATGTCCAGCAGTAACAGGACCCGGAACTTGCAAACACAGCAAGAGTCATTGTTGGAACAAAGCCTTTAATCCACTTAAAACCGGTGAACACAATATGAAACAGTGGATTCCACTTGTTACGAGAATAGCACTAACATTGACAAGTTAGTCTTACAGAAATGTTTTAATGTATTCATTAAAAAAAAAAACATTAAACTTTCATAGATTCATCCTTAGTGTTTTCAATTTATATTTAAAATAGGGTTGACACCACCCGCCAAACCACATGGGACAATTAAGCTAGCTACTAAACCTATCTCTGTAGACCGTTGTATTGATAAGTGGCTTGATAAGAAAACAGCAAGTGAGTCGTTTAAACTAATTAGCACCTGCTACGTTAGTTTAATTGCCCGCATTTTTGGGTGCTTCAAATATTCCTTATTCAATATATAAGGAGTATTTATAAGTTGAGTAAAGCCACAGAGGTTTATAATGTTTGGTGGTGTGAGGTTAGTGTCTGCCAGTTAATGTTAACATCCCCTAGATAATGGTTTTGTTCAGTATTGTTTCAGATATCCAGGCTACAATACTTTCTAGAATGGGAGTGTGTTGCCCAGGAGGGATGTATAAAACAACTATGCAGATGTTCTTAGATGAGTTAAGTTTTAGAAATGTTATAAGGAACTCGGCTGTGCAGAATTTTGGTATAGTATTCGAGTGTTGGGGAACCAACAAGTTGTTAGGGAAAATTAGGGCTATTCCACTACCTTTTTTTATGTGCTCTGTCAACTCGGATAATGCTATAACCAGAGAGAAGAATTTGAATATCTTTTATTTCTGGTTTTAGCCAAGTAATAGCAAGGATGTCTTGGTTCGAGTGTGTTATCCAGGCATGAAAGAGCATCAGTTTAGTGCACATGCTCCTGATATTAGTGATAAGTTTTAGTTTTTTTCTATGTAGTAGGAATGGGACCTGGGTTGGGGTGAATGTCCCTTCATAAGTTTAGGGCCGTGAAAGAGCACATAGTTGTTTTTGGACTTTTAAGTATTTTTGGATATTTGTTAGTTTTAGGTTGTAGTGGTTAATATTGAGGACTTTAGGTTGGGAATAGAAGAAGATCTGTATAGAGATCAGTGTTGGAGTTATTTGGGAGAAGTTTGTGGTGGAGGGATTGAGTGGTGGTGATGAGACAATAGTTGAGGTATGTTTTTGTAGTAGTGTTGCTGGAAGAGTTGTTAGGGTAGAAAGGAGGAGGAAGAGAAATGAGAGGCATGAGTAAAACACCATGATTGGTATAGAGTGAGATAGCTTAAATGAAAGTAGAGGGGAAATTAGTACTTTTGGAATTGAAGCAGGTATAGAGGGTAGAGTTCAAGTGAAAATACTGTAGAAAAAGGGATGTGTGGTTAGAGTAATATGGGTGAGTTGTGGGAGGAGGGGTGTAGTGAACTGATTGGAGTTTAGTTGGATTTGGAGGGAGTTTGCAGGAGGTGGAGCTAAGGGAAGTTTGTTTATAAAAGCAGAGTGGTAGGTTGTCCTAGTGTCTTTTCTGGAATGTAAGGAATAGAGGGGTATTAAAGGCTAGAGTATAATGTAGTCAAAATAAGAAAAATGGGGGTTTATTTGGGAAAAGAAAAGGATACAATGTGGAATAGATAGCTACTATTAGGGAGGATGTGATTATGAATGGATATAGTGCAAAGCAGTATGGGAGGGAGAAAGATATTTGGGAATGGGGCTAAAAATTAAAAAGAGATAAGCAACTAGAAAATATACAGAAGTGTATATGTAGAAGTAGTAAGGTAATTTGGAGAGGGCTTTGGAAAAAGAGTCACAAGTGAAATGTGTATGTAGGGAAGTATAATGAGTAAGAGGTGTGGGTGGGAATTGGGGATAGGGGAGTGAAGCCAAGTGTAGAGGACTTCCTACCCTTAGGTCAATTTATAGGTTACTTTATAACTGAGAGCAGTCACTTCATAGCCAAAACAAAGTAATTAAAGAGATGCAAGTCAAACAAGGTTGTATGTCCATTTTCTGACGCTGAATACCTGGCATATGCAGTATAGTCTACTAGTCAAGCAAAAGGAGACAGCAGCCAACTTAGTAAGGGGTCCTACTATTTCACAGAGCAGGCATGCATTTAACTGATTAAAGTTAACTTTAGCATACTTTTTTTCTTGATATTGTGATTGTACTTTCTTGTAATGATGTTTTTCTTTTTTATCGTAGTGTGAGATTTCTAATTGTTATGCACGTGTCTGCTTAGAGTTTATTTTATAAAAACAGTGTTGGTATTTGTTGATGTCCTATTCATATGCTGCATTATTTGTAACATGAGTGAGTCCTCCTCTGGCTGATTCGTGCATCTGGCCAGTATACCAAAGTCTAAATGCTGCTGCAAGGTACTGCACATCAATCAGCATACATCCGCCATAGAGGGACATCAGGTATAAAGTGGACATCAGCTACCTCAGAACTCTTCTGCTGCTTGTCCGACTGTCCACTCCGGTCGTCGCTCGCCAGAGAACTTGCGTTTCTGCTTCAGATAATTACCTTGTAGCGTTTTTTCGTTTCTTGTTGACTACTGGGTTGGTTGGTTGTTGAGTGCATGTCAGCTAGGAAGGACAAGTGTCACTGTGGAAGGCAGATTCCACATATAGACTCCCACGAGCCTTGCTTATTTTGCTTAGGTCCAGACCACAATCACACATCCTGCGATATCTGCAAGGCCTTTGTTCCTAAAACCCTTTGTAGCCACCTAGCATCCCTTGGGTTATATTCAGAGAATCAGTGCCTCAAGCGCTTAGCTTGAGACATGGATCCAGTGTCGGGCCCTTCAGAGGAGCCGCAACTCAAGAAGGCCAAGAAGCGTCAGCCTGATCCAACTGCAGCTCCCTACACTCCTGGCATTCCTACCAAGGATGATGTAGGCCAGGTGCCTGCTGCAGAATCTGCAGAGCTGCTTTCGGGTACCTCAGTGGTAGCTGTCAAGGAATCTGTAGGCACGCCCCAGAAGGATTTGCAGGTATCTGACTTGGGTGCTTGCAGACATTGTGGAATGTTCTACCTTTCATCGCTTGGCATCTGAGGCTCCAAAGAAGAAAAAACTAAAAACTAAACCCGTTTCCCTGGCTACTCAGGGCCAGGCTTCTGATCAAACTGCTGACTGGCAGGCCTTTCCCCAAGGCTCCTTTAATGCCTTTATGGCTCTCCGCCAGACTTCAGCCCCTTCTTTTCTGACACAGGCCCTTTCTCCTTCTACCTCTTTGAAGAGGCCTGCAGAGGAGGTCTCTTCTGAAGAGGAAGATTTATCAGAGGATGAATCTCTTCCCTACTATACTCAAATTGCTTCCCCTGTGGGATATGCCTCCCCAGAGGAGGATTCTAATGGTACGGATTCCTCTGGGGAGGGTATTTGCCTTGGAGAGACCATTTTGAAGATGGACTTATTTAAGTGGAATTGCTGCCAGGTTTCTGAGATTCAGAAGAGGTACTATGACCTCCTACACATGGAATCCCCCCTAATCCTTCAGCCATCTCTCCAGTCCTGCCGGCCTTTTTGGATGCCTTCACTGCAACTTCCAAGTGCCCAGACTTTAAACCCCCAAGCACCATGACAGATTTTACAAGGTGCCTGAGGATGCCAAGTTCCTTTTTAAGGCATATTCGACTGACCCAGCTACTATATCAGTGGCAACAAGTAAAGCTTCCAAAACTTTTATCCTCCACCTCCCTGCTTCCCTCTGAAAAGGAAAGCAAGGTTATAGAGGGACTGGGGGAAAATGTATACTTATGCAACCTTGGCCTTTACAGCAGTGAGTTATCGGACTCGCATGGCCAAATATTCCCTGGCTGTTATGGCAGATGTAGTGAAACTCAGTCAGAACGTCCAGATTATCCCAACCAAGCCAAACTTTCCAGCATTCTTATTTCTTGTTCCCAGGTTACTAGGCACACCATCAAATGTAGTTATGATTCAGTGGAGGCTTCGGCTAGGCTTCATCTACAGGGTCGGTCCTGACAAGGCATTCATGGCTTAGATTGCAACCCCTACCAGTTGATATCAAAGCTAAGCTCATGGATGCCCCTCTGGGCAACAAAGCCTTATTTGGCACTACAGCTACAGAGCTATTTAAAACTCTTCAGGAAAAGGGGAAGGAACTCCAGGATTTAAAACGCATTTTGTCTCTCCTGTTCCCCGCTTCCAGAGAAACTACCCAGCCAGAACCACATTTGTTAGGAAGGCAGTTAAATTTCTCCCACCAAAAGGTAAGAGGGATGCTAGAAGACAGTCTCCTTCTAAGTCTGCTTCCTCCACACCCTCTCAGAAACAGCCTTTTCAGGCCAAACCTGATAGTCTCTGAATACTAGGTCCCAGACCTATCTACCCCCTTTCTGTTTGCCTCTCTCTTTTCCTCCCAGCTTGGAAACAGGTAACCCAGGACTCTTGGGTCCTCTCCATCATTGACCAAGGTTGCTTCATGGTATGGGAAACCCATTCTCCTTTCAAGGGAATCCCACAACTTCCACAGGACCAAATGGAATTCTTTCCACTAGTCCTCTCCTCTCTTCTTTCTCAGGGCACTATCTAGGAGGTGCCACCTAACCAAAGGGGAAAAGGATTATGCCCTTCTATTCATATGCTCCTGTTTCCATAACATAAGGCAGTCTGCCTCTGGTCGACTCGTGTACATCTGGCATCTTGCTCTGCAGATGTCGGTCATAAACAGACATCACGTACAAAATGGACGTCAGCACGCACCTCCCTCAAAACTTTTCTGCCGCCTGTGTGACTGACCGCTCTGGTTATCGCTCCTTTGGAAAACTGAATTTGTCTTATCCGACTTCAGATAAGTACCCCATCTGGGTTTTTGATTACCTTTTTGCTACTGTTTTGGGTTTTCATGTCGGGTAGAAAGGGCAAGTGTAAATGTGGAAGTCAGATTCCACATAAGGACTCACATGAGCTATGCCTGTTTAGTTTAGGCCAAGAACACTACCACACTTCTTGTGATATTTGTCAGGCCTTCGTCCCCAAAACCCTTAGAAGTTGCCTTCCAGATTTAAATCTTTACTTAGAGAACCAGTGACTCAAACGTCTGACTAAAGAAATGGATCCAACTTTGGATTCCTCGGACGGGCTGCCAGTCAAAAAGGCAAAAAAATTGCGGCCTGAACCGACTGCTACGCCCTGTATTCCAGCCGTACCTCTTGTGGCCGGTGAAAGCCCGTAATCCAAGCCGGAATTCTTGGGAATCTTCCTTTGGTGGATACCCAGGAGAAGGCTGTCAAAGAAGCCACTGGCACATCCCAGAGGGAATTTCAGGCATCTGAATCAGTCGTCAGGGTGGGAACCTAGGCTAATCGAGGGCCTGCTTGGGTTTTCTGAAATTATAGTTTGCAAGATTGATTCCTCAGACATTGTGGAGTGCCGCTCTGCGTCTGGCCCCCCGTCTCTACATTGCATCTCTGATACATTGGTGTCTGAGTCCCACAAAAACAAGAAGCAAACGACTAAGCATATTTCTCCTTTACCGATGCCCACACCCTCCGACCAGGCACCTGACTGGCAAGCCTTTACATGAAGACATGGAAACAGTTGATCTGCTGTGGCGACCCCTGACGGGAGCAGCCGAAAGAAGAAGGTGGAGTATGTATATGTGTGTGTATATATATATATATATATGTGTGTGTGTGTGTACATAGATATATGTATATGTGTACATATATATATGTATATGTGTACATATATATATGTATATGTATGTGTACATATATATATATATATATATATATATATATATATATATATATATATATATGACTAAAACACTTCTTAATATAAAAGAACGACGAAGGAGCCAGTAGCTAAGCTTTCGTCCTTTTAATAGTATCAAGAACTTTATCAAACAACAGTAAGATGAAAACCACAGTATATATACCCTAGTGGGTGTTACAAAAAAGAGTAGACTACTGAAACCAGACAGTATATAAATAATGTAAATCTCAGAGCCAATAAAATACTGGAAATTATACTAAATTCCAAGGGTGAGCAGTGTTTACATAAACAAGAGCTGTAGCAGTACAACTACTGAAGCAAAAGCAAATGTTAATATATGCTTAAACATAAAAGTTAAATAACTAAAAGATTACATATCATCTAAGAACATATTTTGAAGGACCTTTTTTGAAAAACATTATAAAAAGCTGTCTCTCAATAGTAAGACAGTGTTTGGGTAAGAGTGGAAACTTTAGCGTTGCCACCTGAGAACACATTTAATATTTAACAGAGACTCTCACTTTATTTTAGATGCTTCCACTTCTTCAGACAATACAGTTGGTATGTTTCCTTGTGGCACTTGTGTCACTTGTCCATACATTTTCAAGGGCAGTGCTTATGTCTGTAAACACAATAATTTCAGAATCCAGTTTCATAGTCATTTAGATTGCAAAGCTATGAATGTTATTTATGTAGCAGTGTGCAATTCTTGTCCTGCATTCTATATTGGCAAAACCTCTAGAATGTTTTCTGCTAGAATAAAAGAGCAATACGTTTAA